>NC_084747.1:2339886-2452386 GCF_033978785.1 Entelurus aequoreus
CATTTTTTTTTAATGTTTGGGGTGCGAGAAATATTGCATATTTTGTGTTGTTTGCCATTTAAATCAAGGTTTTCTTTCACAAAAATGGCATTAAACATAAAAAAAAATAGTAAAAAAAAATTAATGATATCGACAGATAGACCTGAAGTTGATCTAGAGATTTAAGTGTTGGAAGTAAAAAAAATAAAAATTAATATACGACAGATTTTTAACACTTTTATGAGTGGGGTCCTTTTCGATCTCTGAGAATTTTTATGGGATTCTGTTTTTAACTGTCATTGCTCAAAAAATAATAATGAATTAAAATCTATGTTGTTATGAATTACTGACATATTTAAGACTCCAAATACTTTACATCAAATATTCCATGTTTGTACTATTTTTTTTGGAGGGGTGATATTGCATATTTTGTGTTTTTGCCATTTAAATCAAGGTTTTCTTTCACGAAAATGGCATTAAACATTAAAAAAAATACTTTAAAAAATTAATGATATTGACAGATAGACCTGAAGTTGATCTAGAGATTCAAGTGTTGGAAGTAAAAAATATATATATTAATATATGACAGATTGTTAACACTTTTATGAGTGGGGTCCTTTATGATCCCTGATATTTTTTATGGGATTTTTTTTTTTTAACTGCCATTGCTCAAAATATAATAATGAATCAAAATCAATGTTGTTATGAATGATTGACATATTCAAAGCTCCAATTACTTCACATCAAATATTCCATGTTTGTATTTTTTTTTGGAGGGGTGATATTGCATATTTTGTGTTTTTGCCATTAAAAAAGCAAGGGTTTTTTTCACAAAAATGTCATTAAACATTAAAAAAATTAAAAAATGATATTGACAGATAGACCTGAAGTTGATCTAGAGATTTAAGTGTTAAAAATAAAATTAAAAAAAATATATATGACATATCTTAAACACTTTTATGAGTGGGGTCCTTTATGATCCCTGAGAATTTTTACGGGATTTTTTTTTAACTGCCATTGCTCAAAAGATAATAATGAACTAAAATCAATGTTGTTATGAATGATTGACATATTTAAGGCTCCAATTACTTCACATCCACTTTGAAATATTTTTTGGGGGTAAAAATTGCATAATATGTGTTTGTCATATGAAAAAAGTATGTTTTGTATGACAAAAATGGCATAAAAAACACCAACAAAAAAAAAATACAATTATAATAGACGGATAAATCTGAAGTTGACGGAGACATTTAAGTGTTGAAAGTTCAAACTTATTTTTAACACTTTTATGAGCGGGACCCTTTTGGATCCCTGAGGATTTTAGTGGGGGTTTTTTTTAAATGTCATTGCTCAAAAAATAATAATGAATCAAAATCAATGTTGTTATGAATTATTGACATATTTAAGGCTCCAATTACTTCCAAATATTGCATATTTTGTGTTTTTGCCATTAAAAATGAAGGTTGTCTTTAACAAAAAAGGGCATTCATTATCTAAAAAAAACATTTAAAAAAATGACCCCAGAGTTGCAAGTAAAAGAATATAAATATTACATTTTAAGAGTTTGGACACCGCTGCTGCAGAAGAGAAGCATAAAGACGATGACCATGAATTGGAAAATGTAGGTTTGAACTCCTCATCATTAAAATACAAGGATGTTATACCTTTACTGGCCACACGAGGCGCTAGTGGACCAGTAACAAGCACATTGATCATTCCTATTTTGGTGTTTTGCAGGCAAATTTATCCTTTTTTTTTTGTTTTTTTTTTTTTTGCTTACGTTGACGCCAAAGTCGACGGATGTGGAGCTCCAGATGGCGCCGATGCTGGCGGCCGCCAACATGGCCTCCACTGCATGGACGCCATTGGGCAGGTAGCCTACAGAGGGACACACATTTACAGGGTTTTTGTAGGGCTAATGAGCGACGTCAGAGCAAAATACTTCATCATCCATTTAGTGTTTGTTATCTTCAAAAAACTTTGTCGTCACGCCAGCACACATTGGACACGTGCGGGGGCTGCAGCCTAAGCAGACAGCCCCGGACTTCCCTCTCCCCAGCCACTTCCCCCGGGGGATCCCGAGGAGTTCCCAGGCCCCCCGACACCCAAGCAGCCTCAGGGACCCTTCCAGAGGGTATGGATCTGGTCCACAGCTCCAAGACCACATTGCTCCTCCTGAATCCAAGGTTGGACCCTCCGTTTATATCCGTGTGCAATGTTTGGAGTGTGTTGGACTCATTTTTAACCTCAACAATTCGTCACTGGCTACAATCTCACATATTTAGAAGTTTAAAGGTAGAAGTGTAAAGGTTGACATGTAAAAGTCGACATGTAAAGGTAGAAATATAAATGTTAAAATGTAAACGCCAAAATGTAAACGTCGAAATGTAAACGTCAAAATGTAAACGTCGAAATGTAAAGGTAGAAGTGTAAAGGTAGAAGTGTAAAGGTCGACATGTAAAGGTAGAAATGTAAATGTTAAAATGTAAACGCCAAAATGTAAACGTCGACATGTAAACGTCAAAATGTAAACATCGAAATGTAAAGGTAAAAATGTAAAGGTTGGAATGTAAAGGTCGACATGTAAAGGTCGACATGTAAAGGTCAACATGTAAACGTCGACATGTAAACGTCGACATGTAAACGTCGACATGTAAAGGTAACAATGTAAAGGTCGAAATGTAAATGTCGAAATGTAAAGGTCGACATGTAAAGGTAACAATGTAAAGGTCGACATGTAAACGTCGTAATGTAAACGTCGAAATGTAAACGTCAAAATGTAAACGTCAAAATGTAAACATAGAAATGTAAAGGTATAAATGTAAAGGTAGAAGTGTATAGGTAGAAATGTAAAGGTAGAAGTGTATAGGTAGAAATGTTAAGGTCGACATGTAAGGGTAGAAATATAAATGTTGAAATGTAAACGCCAAAATGTAAACTTCGAAATGTAAACGTCGAAATGTAAAGGTAGAAGTGTAAAGGTAAAAGTGTAAAGGTAGAAGTGTAAAGGACGACATGTAAATGTAAATGTTAAAATGTAAATGGAAAAATGTAAACGTCGACATGTAAACGTCGAAATGTAAACATCGAAATGTAAAGGTAACAATGTAAAGGTTGACATGTAAAGGTCGGAATGTAAAGGTCGACATGTAAAGGTCGACATGTAAAGGTCGAAATGTAAACGTCGACATGTAAACGTCGAAATGTAAACATCGAAATGTAAAGATAACAATGTAAAGGTTGACATGTAAAGGTCGACATGTAAAGGTCGACATGTAAAGGTCGATATGTAAACGTCGAAATGTAAACGTCGACATGTAAACGTCGAAATGTAAACGTCGAAATGTAAAGGTAACAATGTAAAGGTTGACATGTAAAGGTCGGAATGTAAAGGTCGACATGTAAACGTCGACATGTAAACGTCGACATGTAAACGTCGACATGTAAACGTCGAAATGTAAAGGTAACAATGTAAAGGTCGACATGTAAAGGTCTGAATGTAAAGGTCGACATGTAAACGTCTAAATGTAAAGGTAACAATGTAAAGGTCGACATGTAAACGTCGACATGTAAACGTCGACATGTAAACGTCGACATGTAAACGTCGACATGTAAACGTCGAAATGTAAACGTCGAAATGTAAAGGTAACAATGTAAAGGTCGACATGTAAAGGTCTGAATGTAAAGGTCGACATGTAAAGGTCGAAATGTAAATGTCGAAATGTAAATGTCGACATGTAAAGGTCGACATGTTAATGTCGACATGTAAAGGTCGACATGTAAAGGTCGACATGTAAACGTCGTAATGTAAACGTCGAAATGTAAACGTCAAAATGTAAACATAGAAATGTAAAGGTAGAAATGTAAAGGTCGACATGTAAAGGTAGAAATATAAATGTTGAAATGTAAACGCCAAAATGTAAATGTCGAAATGTAAACGTCGAAATGTAAAGGTAGAAGTGTAAAGGTAGAAGTGTAAAGGTCGACATGTAAAGGTAGAAGTGTAAAGGTCGACATGTAAAGGTAGAAATGTAAATGTTAACATGTAAACGGAAAATGTAAACGTCGAAATGTAAACATCGAAATGTAAAGGTAACAATGTAAAGGTTTGCATGTAAAGGTCGACATGTAAACGTCGACATGTAAACGTCGACATGTAAACGTCAAAATGTAAACATAGAAATGTAAAGGTAGAAATGTAAAGGTAGAAATGTATAGGTAGAAATGTAAAGGTCGACATGTAAAGGTAGAAATATAAATGTTAAAATGTAAACGCCAAAATGTAAACGTCGAAATGTAAAGGTAGAAGTGTAAAGGTAGAAGTGTAAAGGTCGACATGTAAAGGTAGAAATGTAAATGTTAAAATGTAAACGGCAAAATGTAAACGTCGACATGTAAACGTTGAAATGTAAACGTCGAAATGTAAAGGTAACAATGTAAAGGTCGACATGTAAAGGTCGGAATGTAAAGGTCGACATGTAAAGGTCGAAATGTAAATGTTGAAATGTAAAGGTCGACATGTAAACGTCGTAATGTAAACGTCGAAATGTAAACGTCGACATGTAAACGTCGAAATGTAAAGGTAGAAATGTATAGGTAGAAATGTAAAGGTCGACATGTAAAGGTCGACATGTAAACGTCAAAATGTAAACGTCGAAATGTAAACGTAGAAGTGTAAAGGTAGAAATTTAAATGTAGAAATGTAAAGGTAGAAATATAAATGTTAATATGTAAACGCCAAAATGTAAACGTCGACATTTAAACGTCGAAATGTAAACGTCAAAATGTAAACGTAACAATGTTAGGGTCGACATGTAAAGGTTGACATGTAAAGGTCGAAATGTAAACGTCGAAATGTAAACGTTGAAATGTAAACGTCGTAATGTAAACGTAACAATGTCAGGGTCGACATGTCAACGTCGTAATGTAAACGTTGAAATGTAAAGGTAGAAGTGTAAATGTAGAAGTGTAAAGGTCAACATGTTAAGGTAGAAGTGTAAAGGTCAACATGTTAAGGCAGAAGTGTAAAGGTCAACATGTAAAGGTAGAAGTGTAAAGGTCAACATGTTAAGGCAGAAGTGTAAAGGTCAACATGTTAAGGCAGAAGTGTAAAGGTCAACATGTAAAGGTATATGTGTAAAGGTAGAAATATAAATGTTAAAATGTAAACGTCGTAATGTAAACGTTGAAATGTAAAGGTAGAAGTGTAAATGTAGAAGTGTAAAGGTCAACATGTTAAGGTAGAAGTTTAAAGGTAGAAATATAAATGTTAAAATGTAAACGTCGACATGTAAATGTCGATGTATATGTCAAACGTTCATTTATACATATTTGACAAATTCCACTTTGATTTGTTGGTACACGATGATGCAAGAGTGTGTACTTGTACTACTCTGATATATTCATCATTTATACACATAGCTTAGCCAACATACACCTGTGTAGTTAGAGTCGTTAATGTGTGTGTGCGTGTGTGTGTGTGTGTGTGTGTGTGTGTGTGTGTGTGTGTGTGTGTGTGTGTGTGTGTGTGTGTGTGTGTGTGTGTGTGTGTGTGTGTGTGTGTGTGTGTGTGTGTGTGTGTGTGTGTGTGTGTGTGTGTGTGTGTGTGTGTGTGTGTGTGTGTGTGCCATAAAGCAGAGTTGACCTCATCAGCTGAGTGCTGGTCCGTCATCAATAGTAGCCAACATGGACGCCAGGAAGGACCAGAATGTTCCTCACACACACGCTGACTGACACCCTTTGACTATTCTACCTTTGCTTTTCTACATTTCTGCCTTCACTTTGCTATGTTTGCATTTTGTACGTTTACATTTCTGTGTTTAATTTCAACATTTACTTATCTACATTTCTGAGCTTTCATTTCAATGTTTTGCATTGCGACGTTTACATTTCTACATTTACATTTCGACCTTTACACTTCTACCTTTACATTTCGACGTTTACATGTCAACGTTTACATGTTGATGTTTACATGTAGGCGTTTACATGTCGGCGTTTACATTTCAACGTTTACATGTCGACGTTTACATGTCGACGTTTACATATCGACGTTTACATATCGACGTTTACATGTCGACGTTTACATGTTGACGTTTACATGTCGGCGTTTACATGTCGGCGTTTACATTTCAAGGTTTACATTTCAAGGTTTACATGTCGACCTTTACATGTTGATGTTTACATGTCGGCGTTTACATGTCGGGGTTTACATTTCAAGGTTTACATGTCGACCTTTACATGTAGACCTTGAAATGTCAACCTTTTTACAATTCTACATTTACATTTCGACCTTTACACTTCTGCCTTTACATTTCGACGTTTACATGTCAACGTTTACATGTTGATGTTTACATGTAGGCGTTTACATGTCGGCGTTTACATTTCAACGTTTACATGTCGACGTTTACATGTCAACGTTTACATATCGACGTTTACATATCGACGTTTACATGTCAACGTTTACATGTCGACGTTTACATGTTGACGTTTACATGTCGGCGTTTACATGTCGGCGTTTACATGTCGGCGTTTACATTTCAAGGTTTACATGTCGACCTTTACATGTTGATGTTTACATGTCGGCGTTTACATGTCGGGGTTTACATTTCAAGGTTTACATGTCGACCTTTACATGTGGACCTTTACATGTAAACCTTGAAATGTCAACCTTTTTACATTTCTACATTTACATTTCGACCTTTACACTTCTACCTTTACATTTCGACGTTTACATTGACGTTTATATTTTGATGTTTACATGTCGGCGTTTACATATCGGCGTTTACATGTCGGCATTTACATGTCAGCGTTTACATTTCGACGTTTAAATTTCGACGTTTACATTTTAACATTTATATTTCAACGTTTACATTTTGACCTCTACATGTCGACGTTTACATTTTTACCTTTACATTTCTATCTTTACATGTCGACCTTTACACTTCTAACTTTACACTTCTAACTTTACATTTCGACGTTTACATTTCGACATTTACATTACGACCTTTACATGTCGACCTTTACATGTAAACCTTGAAATGTCAACCTTTTTACAATTCTACATTTACATTTCGACCTTTACACTTCTACCTTTACACGTCAACGTTTACATGTTGATGTTTACATGTCGGCGTTTACATGTCGGCGTTTACATGTCGGCGTTTACATGTCAACGTTTACATGTCGACGTTTACAATTTAACATTTATATTTCAACGTTTACATTTTGACCTCTACATGTCGACGTTTACATTTTTACCTTTACATTTTGACGTTTACATGTCGACGTTTACAATACGGTGTTTACATTTTAACATTTATATTTCTACCTTTACATTTTGACCTTTACACGTCAACCTTTACACTTCTAACTTTACATTTCGACGTTTACATTTCGACATTTACATTACGACCTTTACATGTCCACCTTTACATTTGTATCTTTACATTTTGACGATTACATGTCGACGTTTACATTTTGGCGTTTACATTTTAACATTTATATTTCTACCTTTACATTTCTATTTTTACATGTCGATCTTTACATTTTTACCTTTACATTTCGACGTTGCAATTCGACGTTGCAATTCGACGTTGCAATTCGACGTTCACATTTCGACGTTTACATTTTGACATTTACATTTCGACATTTACATTTCGACATTTACATTTTTACCTTTACATTTCGACGTTGCAATTCGACGTTGCAATTCGACGTTGCAATTCGACGTTCACATTTCGACGTTCACATTTCGACGTTCACATTTCGACGTTCACATTTCGACATTTACATTTTTACTTTTACATTTCGACGTTGCAATTCGACGTTCACATTTCGACGTTCACATTTCGACGTTCACATTTCGACGTTCACATTTCGACGTTCACATTTTGACATTTACATTTTTACCTTTACATTTTTACCTTTACATTTCGAAGTTGCAATTCGACGTTCACATTTCGACGTTCACATTTCGACGTTCACATTTCGACGTTTACATTTTTACCTTTACATTTCGACGTTGCAATTCGACGTTCACATTTCGACGTTCACATTTCGACGTTTACATTTTGACGTTTACATTTTTACCTTTACATTTCGACGTTGCAATTCGACGTTCACATTTCGACGTTCACATTTCGACGTTTACATTTTGACGTTAACATTTTTACCTTTACATTTCGACGTTGCAATTCGACGTTCACATTTCGACGTTCACATTTCGACGTTGCAATTCGACGTTCACATTTCGACGTTCACATTTCGACGTTTACATTTTGACATTTACACTTCTACCTGTACATTTCTACCTTTACATTTCGACATTTACATTTTTACCTTCACATTTTTACCTTTACATTTTTACCTTTACATTTCGACGTTGCAATTCGACGTTCACATTTCGACGTTCACATTTCGACGTTCACATTTCGACGTTCACTTTTCGACATTTACATTTCGACATTTACATTTTTACCTTTACATTTCGACGTTGCAATTCGACGTTCACATTTCGACGTTCACATTTCGACGTTTACATTTTGACGTTTACATTTTTACCTTTACATTTCGACATTGCAATTCGACGTTCACATTTCGACGTTCACATTTCGACGTTCACATTTCGACGTTTACATTTTGACATTTACACTTCTACCTGTACATTTCTACCTTTACATTTCGACATTTACATTTTTACCTTTACATTTTTACCTTTACATTTCGACGTTGCAATTCGACGTTCACATTTCGACGTTCACATTTCGACGTTCACATTTTGACATTTACACTTCTACCTGTACATTTCTACCTTTACATTTCTACATTTACATTTCTACATTGACATATCTACCTTTACATTTCTACATACTTAACCCTCACTCTTCCAGGCAGGCCAACATCCATTTTGTTGTGTGAATTTGCAGCATGAAATTGATTGACTAAAGTTTTTGATCTTGCAGCTTTTGTGTGATTGCAGCGTTGCGTGTTTGCCGAGTGTGTGTATGTGTGTGTGTGCGTGTGTGTGTGTGTGTGTGCGTGCGTGTGTGTCATAGAAACGTTGTGTTTGTTCACCAGCAGGATGCAGGTGTTAGGGCAGGATGATAAGGAGGAGATATTTGCTTATCTGGACCTCCATGTCAACGTCTTCTTGATTAGGAACAGCAACTCTCCACTGGTTAGCTTACACCTTTTCCTTGGAGGAGCGCACCAGAAGAAGAAGAAGAAGAAGAAGAAGAAGAAGAAGAAGAAGAAGAAGAAGAAGAAGAAGAAGAAGAAGAAGAAGAAGAAGAAGAAGTGCTGCCAGCGAGGCTTACCCACGACTCGGTCTCCCGTCCGGACGCCCATCTTCCTCATGGCGGCGGCAAACAACGCCACGTCGCGCCTGAGCTCCCCAAAGGTCACCTTCACGATGTCCTCGTTGGCCTCGGCTGGCAGAAACACAGGCACCAGGTTAACTTTCAGTTTCGATGAAAGCATGAGAGCCTAGAAATAACATGCATCAATAAAGTACTTGATATCTTCTGACAGGAAAAGATATGATTGAACAATACGGCAAACATCAGATCATCATACATTCCACACATCTTCACAAGAAATATGTAACTGTATCTGATATCAATTATATAGAATTATTATTTATTTTTTAATGAATAACACTTTATCTGATATAAATGATATAGAATTATTTTTTATTTTTTAATGAATAACACTTTATCTGTTATCAATTATATAGAATTATTTTTTATTTTTTAATGAATAACACTTTATCTGATATCAATTATCCAGAATTAGGTATTTGTATTGTTTCATGAATAATACTGTATCTGACATCATTTATCCAGAAATAATGATTTGTATTGTTCAATGAATAACACTGTATCTCATATCATTTATCCAGAATTATGTATTTGTTTTGTTTCATGAATAACACTATCTTATATCATTTATCCAGAATTGTTTGTATTGTTCAATGAATAACACTGTATCTGATATCAATTATATAGAATTATTTTTTATTTTTTAATGAATAACACTTTATCTGATATAAATTATATAGAATTATTTTTTATTTTTTAATGAATAACACTTTATCTGATATAAATGATATAGAATTATTTTTTATTTTTTAATGAATAACACTTTATCTGTTATCAATTATATAGAATTATTTTTTATTTTTTAATGAATAACACTTTATCTGATATCAATTATCCAGAATTAGGTATTTGTATTGTTTCATGAATAATACTGTATCTGACATCATTTATCCAGAAATAATGATTTGTATTGTTCAATGAATAACACTGTATCTCATATCATTTATCCAGAATTATGTATTTGTTTTGTTTCATGAATAACACTATCTTATATCATTTATCCAGAATTGTTTGTA
Source organism: Entelurus aequoreus (assembly GCF_033978785.1). Lineage (NCBI taxonomy): Eukaryota > Metazoa > Chordata > Actinopteri > Syngnathiformes > Syngnathidae > Entelurus > Entelurus aequoreus. Next base: position 2,350,259 of record NC_084747.1, read on the forward strand.
TTGTTCAATGAATAACACTGTATCTGATATCAATTATATAGAATTATTTTTTATTTTTTAATGAATAACACTTTATCTGATATAAATTATATAGAATTATTTTTTATTTTTTAATGAATAACACTTTATCTGATATTAATGATATAGAATTATTTTTTATTTTTTAATGAATAACACTTTATCTGTTATCAATTATATAGAATTATTTTTTATTTTTTAATGAATAACACTTTATCTGATATCAATTATCCAGAATTAGGTATTTGTATTGTTTCATGAATAATACTGTATCTGACATCATTTATCCAGAAATAATGATTTGTATTGTTCAATGAATAACACTGTATCTCATATCATTTATCCAGAACTATGTATTTGTTTTGTTTCATGAATAACACTATCTTATATCATTTATCCAGAATTGTTTGTATTGTTCAATGAATAACACTGTATCTGATATCAATTATATAAAATTATTTTTGTATTGTTTAATGAACAACAGTGTATCTGATATCATTTATTAAGAATTAATATTTGTATTGTGACATAAATAACACTGTATCTGATATCATTAATCCAGAATTAATTATTTGTATTGTTCAATGAATAACACTGTATCTGATATCATTTATCCAGAATTAATTATTTGTATTGTTCAATGAATAACACTGTATCTGATATCATTTATCCAGAAATATATTTGTATTGTTTCATTAATAACACTGTATCTGATATCAATTATATAGAATTATTTTTAATTTTTTCATGAATAACACTTTATCTGATATCAATTATACAGAATTAGGTATTTGTATTGTTTCATGAATAATACTGTATCTGACATCATTTATCCAGAAATAATGATTTGTATTGTTCAATGAATAACACTGTATCTCATATCATTTATCCAGAATTATGTATTTGTATTGTTTCATGAATAACACTGTATCTGATATCATTTATCCAGAATTAATTATTTGTATTGTTCAATGATCAACATTGTATCTGATATCAATTATATCGAATTATTTTTGTATTTTTTAATGAATAACAGTGTATCTGATATCATTTATTAAGAATTAATATTTGTATTGTTACATAAATAACACTGTATCTGATATAATTAATCCAGAATGTATTATTTGTATTGTTCAATGAATAACACTGTATCTGATATCATTTATCCAGAAATACATTTGTATTGTTTCATGAATAACACTGTATCTGATATCAATTATATAGAAGTATTTTTTATTTTTTGATGAAAAACACTTGATCTGATATCAATTATCCAGAATTAGGTATTTGTATTGTTTCATGAATAATACTGTATCAGACATCATTTATCCAGAAATAATGATTTGTATTGTTCAATGAATAACACTGTATCTCATATCATTTATCCAGAATTATGTATTTGTATTGTTTCATGAATAACACTGTATCTGATATCATTTATCCAGAATTAATTATTTGTATTGTTCAATGATCAACATTGTATCTGATATCAATTATATAGAATTATTTTTGTATTTTTGAATGAATAACAGTGTATCTGATATCATTTATTAAGAACTAATATATGTAGTGTTACATAAATAACACTGTATCTGATATCATTAATCCAGAACTAATTATTTGTATTGTTCAATGAATAACACTGTATCTGATATCATTTATCCAGAATTAGGTATTTGTATTGTTTCATGAATAACACTGTATCTGATATCAATTATATAGAATTATTTTTAATTTTTTCATGAATAACACTATCTGATATCAATTATCCAGAATTAGGCATTTGTATTGTTTCATGAATAATACTGTATCTGACATAATTTATCCAGAAATAATGATTTGTATTGTTCAATGAATAACACTGTATCTCATATCATTTATCCAGAATTATGTATTTGCATTGTTTCATGAATAACACTGTATCTGATATCATTTATCCAGAATTAATTCTTTGTATTGTTCAATGAATAAGACTGTATCTGATATCATTTATCTAGAGTTAATTTTTATTGTTCAATGAATAACACTGTATCTGATATCATTTATCTAGAATTATTTTTTATTGTTCGATGAATAACACTGTATCTGATATCAATTATATAGAATTATTTTTTATTTTTTAATGAATAACACTTTATCTGATATCAATTATCCAGAATTAGGTATTTGTATTGTTTCATGAATAATACTGTATCTGACATCATTTATCCAGAAATAATGATTTGTATTGTTCAATGAATAACACTGTATCTCATATCATTTATCCAGAACTATGTATTTGTTTTGTTTCATGAATAACACTATCTTATATCATTTATACAGAATTGTTTGTATTGTTCAATGAATAACACTGTATCTGATATCAATTATATATAATAATTTGTGTATTGTTTAATGAATAACACTGTATCTGATATCAATTATATACAATTATTTTTGTATTGTTTAATGAATAACAGTGTATCTGATATCATTTATTAAGAATTAATATTTGTATTGTTACATAAATAACACTGTATCTGATATAATTAATCCAGAATTTATTATTTGTATTGTTCAATGAATAACACTGTATCTGATATCATTTATCCAGAAATATATTTGTATTGTTTCATGAATAACACTGTATCTGATATCAATTATATAGAAGTATTTTTTATTTTTTTTATGAATAACACTGTATCTGATATCAATCATCCAGAATTAGGTATTTGTATTGTTTCATGAATAACACTGTATCTGATATCAATTATATAGAATTATTTTTAATGAATAACACTATCTGATATCAATTATACAGAATTAGGTATTTGTATTGTTTCATGAATAATACTGTATCTGACATCATTTATCCAGAAATAATGATTTGTATTGTTCAATGAATAGCACTGTATCTCATATTATTTATCCAGAATTATGTATTTGTATTGTTTCATGAATAACACTGTATCTGATATCATTTATCCAGAAATAATGATTTGTATTGTTCAATGAATAGCACTGTATCTCATATCATTTATCCAGAATTATGTATTTGTATTGTTTCATGAATAAAACTGTATCTGATATCATTTATCCAGAAATAATGATTTGTATTGTTCAATGAATAACACAGTATCTGATATCAATTATATATAATTACTTGTTATTGTTCGATGAATAACACTGTACCTGATATCAATTATATATAATTACTTTTTATTGTTTGATGAATAACACTGTATCTGATATAATTTATCCAGAATTAGGTGGTTTTTTTTGCTTTATATTACTGTAAGTAAAAAAGCAATACCACTGTTTTTTCTTGTAAAATGAAAAATAAAATGCTCTGGTATTATTTTTCCGTTTACAGTAAAACATTGTAAAAACAACATCTGTAGATTGTGTGGTGACCGAAGGAAAAAAAATACATATATCGAAGTTTTTATCGAAATAACGTGTCGTTGATATTGATCACGTGTCTATCGTGATACGTACTGATATCGTTGTATCGCCCCCCAGCCCGAGAACGCTGTGTGCGATAGAAGAATCCGACTTTATTGTCGAGTGAGACTGTAAAACAGTGCAATAATGGGGCCAAAGAAAGTTGTGAGTGCCAGCCCTTTTAATAAAGACGGTGAGAAACGCTAATGAATTCAGGTTTTTCCACTTTGACTTTTTGGAACTGGTTCCTAACAACAACAAAAAATGGGTGTCTGAACACCAAAGAAGAGATGAAAATATGCTGAACCGTGTTAAAGGTTTAATGTGGCGTGTGAAGCATCCATACAGGAGCACTTCTAGCAGTTTCCATTATTACATTATGGCTCCGGAGAGAGGGAGCGAGTGTATGAGCCAAAGCTATCTTTAGCCCGCACACACACACACACACACACACACACACACACACACACACACACACACACACACACACACACACACGTACACACACACGCACACACACACACACACACACACACACACACACACACACAATCAAGAAAGAGCCTATTCATTGCTTAATGTAATGAGGGTGGAAACATGGATGGACACTCCAGCTTCTCACTCGCTTCTTCTGTGTGGTCAACAATGTTTGTGTCCTGGACTTCAACCTGCAACACTCGCCTAACATTGTGCACGTGCAAATATGTTGCATTTACACTTATGTTGGGCTGCAGGGCATCTACTGTACAGGGGTCTGATATCATTTATCCGGAATGCATTCGTTGTTGTTGTTCAATAAATAACACAGTGTCTGATATCATTTATCATGAATGCATTGATTGTTATTGTTCAATAAATAATACAGTGTCTGATATTATTTATCCTGAATGCATTCACTGTTGTTGTTTAATAAATAATACAGTGTCTGATATCATTTATCATGAATGCATTCATTGTTATTGTTCAATAAATAACAGTGTCTGATATCATTTATCATGAATGCATTGATTGTTAGTGTTTAATAAATACCACAGTATATGATATAATTTATCCTGAATGCATTCATTGTTGTTGTTTAATAAATAATACAGTGTCTGATATCATTTATCATGAATGCATTGATTGTTACTGTTCAATGAATAACAGTATATGATATCATTTATCCTGAATGCATTCATTGTTATTGTTTAATAAATAATACAGTGTCTGATATATTTACCATGAATGCATTGATTGTTACTGTTAAATAAATACTATGGTATCTGTTATAATTTATCCTGAATGCATTCATTATTGTTTAATAAATAACAGTGCCTGATATCATTTATCATGAATGCATTGATTGTTAGCGTTTAATAAATAACACAGTATCTGATATCATTTATCATGAATGCAATCATTATTGTTTAATAAATAACAGTGTCTGATATCATTTATCCTGAATGCATTCATTGTTGTTGTTTAATAAATAACACAGTGTCTGATATCATTTATCATGAATGCATTGATTGTTAGTGTTTAATAAATACTGATATGATTCATCCCAAATTCCTTATTTTATTGTTTCATGAATAACACCGTATCTGATATCATTTATCCATAATGAATTATTTGTATTGCTAAATGTTGTAATGAGGTTGAAGAAAGACAAAACGTGAAGCCACGCTCCCAAAATAAAGCGAGTCCAGTCAATAATGACAGTCTGACATGTCAAATACAAATAAATGATGCAACACTTGATATCACTTTCACTTTAACGCTGTTGTCGGCGAAGAAGACGATGAGAACCGTGGAAAAGCAGCAGAACTGAGTGCCCCACTCCGATTGGACGGAATGATACGCAGGACTAGTTTGCTTGGCTGTGCCATGCCTGAGATCTTCTACGTAAAACCTTTGGTGGACAGGTGCGACGGTCAACCTACTTGCAGCATAAAGAGCCACCTTGTCCTGGTCGGCGTGTTTGAGCAGGTTCTCCGCGTAGTTGAGCCGGGCGCCTTTGAACCACTGAGGAACGTCGGACACCCGCTTGGATACGTCCACCACCTGGAACACGCCCACAAGGCACACGGCTTGAAGGACACGCCCATTGTTTTGCTTTTTCATATCACTGCTGAGATCGGAATATAAGCACGTTTTTTTCCCAGCGAGGGACGCGTGTAAAATAATTGAAGGATTTGGATCCACTTTGATACATTTTGGACATTAAAGATGCTATGTAGGTTCATATTTTTTATTATGACTATTATTGTGATATTATGTACAGTAGATATTAGTTTGTGCAAAACACTAATAATAATACATATAAATAGAATCTATTTATGCTAAGCTAACTGAACAAAACATCTTAATTTAGCTGACATAGCAAATCCTTCTTTTGGTTGTATTTTGATGCCAATGATACTCGGGACACCTAGTGGACGTGAGCGGTACATTTCTGATATCAATTCAAGCAAGTGCTTTGAAGACCTTGGATTTGATCTTTTTAAATAATATTTGGTCAACTAACCTCTGAACCAAACAGCATTTATCAGGATAAACTTCTGTCAAAGTTCTGGCTGGCAACACATGAGACTGACGCATTTATTAACCCTTCATTTTGTTATTGTTAAACAACATCTAATATCATTTATCCTAAATTCCATCCAGCCATCCATTTTCTAGTCATTATTTTTTGTTGTTTAAAAAATAAAACTGTATATGAAAGGGACAAGCGGTAGAAAATGTATGGATGGATGGATATGATTTATACTGAAATCACGATTTTTTTATTGTTTAATGACTAACACGGTATCTGATATTTTTCACCCTGAATTCCTTATTTTCTGTTTAAAATCGAATAACACAGTATCTGATCAAATTTATCCTGAATGTATTATTTTATTGTTTAATGAATAACAGTGTATCTGATATCATTTATCCTGAATTCAATGTTTTTGTTTAATGAATAACACAGTATCTGATATCATTTATCCTGAATTTCTTATTTTATTGTTTAATGAATAACAGTGCATCTGATATCATTTATCCTGAAGTCAATGTTTTTGTTTAATAAATAACACAGTATCTGATAACGGTATCTGATATAATTTATCCTGAATTAAATGTTTTTGTTTAATGAATAACACAGTATCTGATATCATTTATCCTTTTTTTTTGTTATTTTATTGTTTACTGAATAACACTGTCTCTGATATCATTTATCCTGAATTAAATGTTTTTGTTTAATGAATAACACAGTATCTGATATTATTTATCCTTTTTTTTGGTTATTTTATTGTTTAATGAATAACACTGTCTCTGATATAATTTATCCTGAACTACTTACAGAATATTATTGTTTAGAAAATAACATGATATCTGATATCATTTATCCTGGAATTATTGTTTAATTGTTTAATGAATAACACTGTACCTGATATAATGTATCCTGAATTAATTACTTTTTATTGTTTAATGACAAACACAGTATCTCAAATCATTTATCCTGAATTCCTTATTTTTAATGTTCAATGACTAACACCGTATCTGGTATCATTTATCCTGAATTCACAATTGTTTTACTGTTTGATGATTATCAAGAGCATCTGATATAATTTGTCCTAAAATGATTATTTTTATTGTTTAATGAATAACACAGTGTATGATATGAAGTATCTTAAATGTATCAGTTGTTATTGTTTCATGAATAACCCTTTATCTGATATCATTCACGCTGAATTCTTTATTTTTACTGTTTAATGACTAACACCGTATCTGGTATCATTTATCCTGAATTCATAATTGTTTTATTGTTGAATGATTATCAAGAGCATCTGACATAATTTGTCCTAAAATGATTATTTTTTTATTGTTTAATGAATATCACAGTGTATGATATCTAGTATCTAAAATGTATCAGTTGTTATTGTTTAATGAATAACATTTTATCTGAAATCATTCACGCTGAATTCTTTATTTTTACTATTAAATGAATAGCATGCTGTCTGATATCATTCATCCTGAATTCATTTATTTTCATTTATCAGGAAAAATACGCCTATAAAGTCGTACGTAGATTTGTATTTTTTTGTTCTATCTATTATTATTTGAAAAAAAAAAAAATGTTTTCATTTTAAAAAAAAGAGGAATGGATTTAGATTGGGAATGAATATGAATGAGGATGACAAATGTGCCCTAACACAGTGGTCCCCAACCTTTTTGTAGCTGCGGACCGGTCAACGCTTGAAAATGTGTCCCACGGACCGGTGGGGGAGGGAGAGGGTATTTATTTTTTTTTTTTTTTTTTTTTTTTTTTTTTTTTTTTTTACATAAATAAATACAATCATGTGTGCTTACGGACTGTATCCCTGCAGACTGTATTGATCTATATTGATATATAATGTATATATTGTGTTTTTAATGTTGATTTCATTAAAAAAAAAAAATTAAAAAAAAATTGTATTTATTTATTTATTTATTTATTTATTTTTTTTTTAATTTCTTGTGCGGCCCGGTACCAATCGGTGGTTGGGGACCACTGCCCTAACACACTGCTTGTACTGTAGCATTATTGAATCCTTCTATGGCGGTCACACTTTGATGCTGCAACCCATCATTTGTGTTTCCTGATGGAAGAAGTTGTCATGAAGGATTTCAAACATGGATGATGTTCAACCTGAGAGAAGGAACACTCACCTCTTCGTATCTTTTGGAGCTGACGAGGCCACAGAAGCTCCACACGTGTGCCCAGAAGTCTGGGTAGCAGTCCAGCGACCACTGGTACAAGTCGCCGTAGTTGACTAGTGACACAAACATCATCGTCTATGAGGTACACACCTGCATGCTACTTTTCAATAACAATGTACAAGGTACACCTGCATGCTACTTTTCAATAACAATGTACAAGGTACACCTGCATGCTACTTTTCAATAACAATGTACAAGGTACACATGCATGCTACTTTTCAATAACAATGTACAAGGTACACCCGCATGCTACTTTTCAATAACAATGTACAAGGTACACCTGCATGCTACTTTTCAATAACAATGTACAAGGTACACCCGCATGCTACTTTTAAATAACAAAGTATTAGGTACACCTTTATACTACTTTTCAATAACAAAGTATGAGGTAACCCTTTATACTACTTCTCAATAACAAAGTATTAGGTACAACGTTATACTACTAGTCAATAACAAAGTATTAGGTACACCTTTATACTACTTTTCAATAACAAAGGATTAGATACAACTCAATAACAAAGTATTAAGTACACCTTTATACTACTTTTCAATAACAATGTATTAGGTACAGCTTTAGACTACTAGTCAATAACAAAGTATTAAGTACACCTTTATACTACTTTTCAATAACAATGTATTAGTTACACCTGCATGCTACTTTTCAATAACAAAGTACTAGGTACACCTTTATACTACTAGTCAATAACAAAGTACTAGGTACACCTTTAAACTACTTTTCAATAACAAAGTACTAGGCACACCTCCATGCTACTTTTCAATAAGAAAGTATTAGATACATCTCAATACTACCAGTCAATAACAAAGTATTAGGTACACCTTTATACTACTTTTCAATAACAAAGTATGAGGTACACCTTTATACTACTTCTCAATAACAAAGTACTAGGTACACCTTTATACTACTTTTCAACAACAAAGTACTCGGTACACCTTCATGCTACTTTTAAATAACAAACTACTAGGTACACCTTTATGCTACTTTTCAATAACAAAGTGTTATGAACACCTTTATACTACTAGTCAATAACAAAGTACTAGGTACACCTTTATACTACTTTTCAATAACAAAGTACTAGGTTCACCTTCATGCTTTTTTTCAATAACAAAGTATTAGGTACAACTCAATACTACTAGTCAATAACAAAGTACTAGGTACACCTTTATAATATTTCTCAATAACAAAGTACTAGGTACACCGTCATGCTACTTCTCAATAACAAAGTACTAGGTACACCGTCATGCTACTTCTCAATAACAAAGTACGAGGTACACCTCCATGCTTTTTTTCAATAACAATGTATTAGGTACAACTCAATACTACTAGTCAATAACAAAGTACTAGGTACACCTTTATACTACTTTTCAATAACAAAGTACTAGGCACACCTTCATGCTACTTTTCAATAACAAAGTATTAGGTACAACTCAATACAACCAGTCAATAACAAAGTACTAGGTACACCTTCTTGCTACTTCTCAGTAACAAAGTATGAGGTACACCTTTATACTACTTCTCAATAACAAAGTATAAGGTACACCTTCATGCTACTTTTCAATAAAGTATTAGGTACACCTTTATTACTTTACTATTACGCTGGCCCCACCATGGACTGGACTTTCGCTGATGTGTTGGACTTTCACAATATTATGTCAGACCCACTCGACACCGAGGATGTCGTTGTGGCTTGTACAGCCCTTTGAGACACTTGTGATTTAGGGCTATATAAATAAACATTGATTGATTGATGATTGATTGATTTATACTACTTTTCAATAACAAAGTACTAGGTACACCTTCATGCTACTTCTCAATAACAAAGTACTAGGTACACCTTTATACTACTTTCCAATAACAAAGTACTAGGTACACCTTCATGCTACTTCTCAATAACAAAGTACTAGGTACACCTTTATACTACTTTCCAATAACAAAGTACTAGGTACACCTTCATGCTACTTCTCAATAACAAAGTACTAGGTACACCTTCATGCTACTTCTCAATAACAAAGTACTAGGTACACCTTCATGCTACTTCTCAATAACAAAGTACTAGGTACACCTTCATGCTACTTCTCAATAACAAAGTACTAGGTACACCTTCATGCTACTTCTCAATAACAAAGTACTAGGTACACCTTTATACTACTTTCCAATAACAAAGTACTAGGTACACCTTCATGCTACTTCTCAATAACAAAGTACTAGGTACACCTTCATGCTACTTCTCAATAACAAAGTACTAGGTACACCTCCATGCTACTTCTCAATAACAAAGTACTAGGTACACCTTCATGCTACTTCTCAATAACAAAGTACTAGGTACACCTTCATGCTACTTCTCAATAACAAAGTACTAGGTACACCTTCATGCTACTTCTCAATAACAAAGTACTAGGTACACCTTCATGCTACTTCTCAATAACAAAGTACTAGGTACACCTTTATACTACTTTCCAATAACAAAGTACTAGGTACACCTTCATGCTAGTTCTCAATAACAAAGTACTAGGTACACCGTCATGCTACTTCTCAATAACAAAGTACTAGGTACACCTTTATACTACTTTCCAATGACAAAGTACTAGGTACACCTTCATGCTAGTTCTCAATAACAAAGTACTAGGTACACCTTCATGCTAGTTCTCAATAACAAAGTACTAGTTACACCTTCATGCTACTTCTCAATAACAAAGTACTAGGTACACCTTCATGCTACTTCTCAATAACAAAGTACTAGGTACACCTTCATGCTACTTCTCAATAACAGAGTACTAGGTACACCTTCATGCTACTTCTCAATAACAAAGTACTAGGTACACCTTCATGCTACTTCTCAATAACAAAGTACTAGGTACACCTTCATGCTACTTCTCAATAACAAAGTACTAGGTACACCTTCATGCTACTTCTCAATAACAAAGTACTAGGTACACCTTCATGCTACTTCTCAATAACAAAGTACTAGGTACACCTTCATGCTACTTCTCAATAACAAAGTACTAGGTACACCTTCATGCTAGTTCTCAATAACAAAGTACTAGGTACACCTTCATGCTACTTCTCAATAACAAAGTACTAGGTACACCTTCATGCTACTTCTCAATAACAAAGTACTAGGTACACCTTCATGCTACTTCTCAATAACAAAGTACTAGGTACACCGTCATGCTACTTCTCAATAACAAAGTACTAGGTACACCTTTATACTACTTTCCAATAACAAAGTACTAGGTACACCTTCATGCTAGTTCTCAATAACAAAGTACTAGGTACACCTTCATGCTACTTCTCAATAACAAAGTACTAGGTACACCTTTATACTACTTCTCAATAACAAAGTACTAGGTACACCTTCATGCTACTTTCCAAGAGCCAAGTATTAGCAGCAGAAAAGCCATAAAACGGCAATGATTGCTTTCCTTGTTTTTGGCAAGCTGCTGGAGGGGCGGAGCTTGGAAGATGGCTGCTGAGCGTGAGCTGCTCTTTAGGTTTACCCAAACCTTGATGACATAAAGAGCTCGCTTGTTCCCAGGTTATTCCAAATACTGCAGCCAGGAGTGTTTCCTTCATTCCTCGTCACCACCCAATGGTGTATTTACCTTCCTCTCACAGGACAAAACATTATGACAACTCTCTATGGCGCAAACACAGAAATATGTGGAGCGAGTACATCGACAAACTGATCAAATGATACACAAAGCAAACAACAAACTGCTCCCTGATAATGGACAACCTTTGATAGGATAAATAACACATTTAATTGTTTCATGAATGTGTCTGATATCATTTATCCTGAATTCCTCATGTTTATTGTTGATTAAATAACACAGGATCTGATAGCATTTATCCTGAATGCATTCATTGTTATTGTTTACTAAATAACAGTGTCTGATATCATTGATCCTCAATTCATCATTTTTATCGTTTACTAAATAACAGTGTCTGATATCATTTATCCTCAATTCATATTTTTAATTGTCTAATGAATAAGACAGGATCCAATATAATTGATCCTGAATGCATTCCTTGTTGTTTAATGATTAACACAGTATCTGATATCATTCATCCATTTTTTTTGCACTAAAAGATCATTATTTTCATTTTCTTTTTTTTTTTCATTTATTTATTTATTTCAGGCAATGACATAAAAAATAATAACAAAAAAAGTACAAAGTTGACAACACATAATAATATAAATTAATATAGTGCAAAAGGTAATGTGCAGTATGTAATGCCTGATTGTGATTATTCACATGAGTTTCACTCTTACTTTGTTCAAGGATTATAATACAAATGTTGCATCATAGTGGCATTACCACAGGTAACAATAATTATTACACTGTAACAATAATTTGTATCAACAATGTAGGAATAATGAATATACCAACAATGGTAATAGACAACATAGCAATAATGGTAATAGACAACATAGCAATAATGGTAATAGACAACATAGCAACAATGGTAATAGACAACATAGCAACAATGGTAATAGACAACATAGCAACAATGGTAATAGACAACATAGCAATAATGGTAATAGACAACATAGCAATAATGGTAATAGACAACATAGCAACAATGGTAATAGACAACATAGCAATAATGGTAATAGACAACATAGCAACAATGGTAATAGACAACATAGCAATAATGGTAATAGACAACATAGCAATAATGTAATGGACAACATAGCAACAATGGTAATAGACAACATAGCAACAATGGTAATAGACAACATAGCAATAATGGTAATAGACAACATAGCAATAATGGTAATGGACAACATAGCAATAATGGTAATGGACAACATAGCAATAATGGTAATAGACAACATAGCAATAATGGTAATAGACAACATAGCAATAATGGTAATAGACAACATAGCAACAATGGTAATAGACAACATAGCAATAATGGTAATAGACAACATAGCAACAATGGTAATAGACAACATAGCAATAATGGTAATAGACAACATAGCAATAATGGTAATAGACAACATAGCAACAATGGTAATAGACAACATAGCAATAATGGTAATAGACAACATAGCAACAATGGTAATAGACAACATAGCAATAATGGTAATAGACAACATAGCAATAATGGTAATGGACAACATAGCAACAATGGTAATAGACAACATAGCAACAATGGTAATAGACAACATAGCAATAATGGTAATAGACAACATAGCAATAATGGTAATGGACAACATAACAATAATGGTAATGGACAACATAGCAATAATGGTAATAGACAACATAGCAACAATGGTAATAGACAACATAGCAACAATGGTAATAGACAACATAGCAATAATGGTAATAGACAACATAGCAATAATGGTAATAGACAACATAGCAACAATGGTAATAGACAACATAGCAATAATGGTAATAGACAACATAGCAATAATGGTAATAGACAACCTAGCAACAATGGTAATAGACAACATAGCAATAATGGTAATAGACAACATAGCAATAATGGTAATAGACAACATAGCAATAATGGTAATAGACAACATAGCAACAATGGTAATAGACAACATAGCAATAATGGTAATAGACAACATAGCAATAATGGTAATAGACAACCTAGCAACAATGGTAATAGACAACATAGCAATAATGGTAATAGACAACATAGCAATAATGGTAATAGACAACATAGCAACAATGGTAATAGACAACATAGCAATAATGGTAATAGACAACATAGCAATAATGGTAATAGACAACCTAGCAACAATGGTAATAGACAACATAGCAATAATGGTAATAGACAACATAGCAATAATGGTAATAGACAACATAGCAATAATGGTAATAGACAACATAGCAACAATGGTAATAGACAACATAGCAATAATGGTAATAGACAACATAGCAATAATGGTAATAGACAACCTAGCAACAATGGTAATAGACAACATAGCAATAATGGTAATAGACAACATAGCAATAATGGTAATAGACAACATAGCAATAATGGTAATAGACAACATAGCAATAATGGTAAGGAAACATTGAGCACATGTTAACACTTTGAGACAGAGTACAACAGCAGGTAAATTTAAAGACCCTCATCTCTATATTTGAACCAGACCCCATGTTTGTATAATAGTTTAAATCCATTAATAGTTTGGCATTGCTTGTGTTGTAAGTCCAGTTTGTTCCATAGTTTTACTCCGCATACAGACACACAAAAACATAGTTTTACTCTGCATACAGACACACAACAACATAGTTTTACTCCGCATACAGACACACAAAAACATAGTTTTACTCTGCATACAGACACACAACAACATAGTTTTACTCCGCATGCAGACACACAAAAACGTTTACGAGTGGTTTGAGCTCTCGGCAATAAGAAATATCCAAAGCCTCTCAAGTTGTGAGCCTGCACTCGTCTTATAAAAAAACGTTGTAGATTAGGCTGCAATAATTTGTTATAAGATTATTAATGTATTATATTTAACAAGGTCATCAAATTTGAGCAACTTTGATTGCATAAACAGATTATGAGTATGTTCTAAATAACCAACGTTGTGAATGATCTTTTCTGTAATATGATCAGAGGATGAATTGTGTTGTGGTAAGTATTCCCCCATACTTCAACACAGTATGTAAGGTATGGCAGTACCAAGGTGCAGTATAGAGTACGGAGTGCATTTTCATTTAGGTATAGTTTTGCTTCGTTTATAATTGAGAGGCTTTTGGAGATTTTTGTTTGAATGTGTCTGACATGAGCTTTCCATGATAGTTTACGATCAATTATTACTCCCAAAAATGTATTCTCATTTACGATTCCAATTTGGGTACCATCAATACTTATTTTCTGTTCAGACGTTACGTTGCGATTTCCAAACATCACTATCTTAGTTTTATTTATATTTAAAGATCATTTATTTGTGTCCATCCATTTTGTTTACTGTATTTATGAGCTCATTATAGTCATCACTACTGTAAAATATATTTGTGTCGTCTGCAAATAGTATAAATTTCAGTATTTTGGATGTATTAAACATATCATTAATATATACATTAAACCGTTTTGGCCCCAACACGGACCCTTGGGGGACACCACAAGCAATGCCAAGAGTATCAGATAAAAATTGACCCATTTTTACAAACTGTACCCTCCCTGTTAAATAACTTTTTAAGCAGTCACCAGCCAGCCCCCTAATTCCATATCTTCCCATTTGATCTAGTAGAATTGAATGATTAATGGTATCAAAGGCTTTCTTTAGGTCAATACAAATACCAACTGTATATCTTTTATGCTCCAGTGGAGGGCCGGCCCGTGGCATAGGTCGTATAGGCAAATGCTAAGGGCGCCGTCCATCAGGGGGCGCCACGCCAGTGCCACAAATGTTGGACGAAAAAAAAAAAAAAAAAGTTGGTACTATTATTTTTAAATACAAAAAATAATCCCACGTTAATTAAAATACAAAGTAAAGCCTATTTAATAGAAATATTATTTGTTACAACATTATGCCCCCTCCTCCCCCGCACGGTGCGCCCCCTCCCTTCCCGTATCATGACTCTTTTTGGACGTCCCACATAAAAAAATCAACACAAGATGTCAAAACGGCCAAAACTGTCAGGTGCCCAGGGAAGAAAAAAGAGAAAAGAAGAGGATAAACGAGAAAAAGACAGAGGTAGCAGGTAGGTAACGTTAGCCTACATGAAATTATTTGTCTGTTACAGAATGTGATAGTAACCTTTAGCATTAAGCTAATGTTACATGATTCGGCAATTGCTAATCAATAAATAGCTAGTTCTGTTTTAACGTCGGGTTAATATTGTGGAGGGGGCTAAATTGTTATGGAAAATAATAATGTAACGTTAGGTAATTACTAGAGATGTCCGATAATATCGGCCGGCCGATATTATCGGCCGATAAATGCTTTAAAATGTAATATCGGAAATTATCGGTATCGTTTTTTTTATTATCGGTATCGGGTTTTTTTTTTGTGTTTTTTTTATTAAATCCACATAAAAAACACAATATACACTTACAATTAGTGCACCAACCCAAAAAACCTCCCTCCCCCATTTACACTCTTTCACACAAAAGGGTTGTTTCCTTCTGTTATTAATATTCTGCTTCCTACATTATATATCAATATATATCAATACAGTCTGCAAGGGATACAGTCCGTAAGCACACATGATTGTGCGTGCTGCTGCTCCACTAATAGTACTAACCTTTAACAGTTCATTTGACTCATTTTCATTAATTACTAGTTTCTATGTAACTGTTTTTATATTGTTTTACATTCTTTTTTTATTCAAGAAAATGTTTTTAATTTATTTATCTTATTTTATTTTATTAATTTAAACAAAAAAGGACCTTATCTTCACCATACCTGGTTGTCCAAGTTAGGCATAATAATGTGTTAATTCCACGACTGTATATATCAGTATCGGTATCGGTTGATATCGGTATCGGTAATTAAAGAGTTGGACAATATCGGATATCGGCAAAAAGCCATTATCGGACATCCCTAGTAATTACAGTACTCCCTGGTGTACAGTAATTTGTAAGTCATTCTAGTTAATGCAATATTAAAAAGCACAAATAGAGAACTCTGTTGGATCCCCTTTTTTTGTAATATACTGGTTTGATATCTTGTTTTGTGCAGTGCCTTATTTATATTGTATTTTTAATTTATTTTATGCAACTTGTTGACACGTTTTATTTTGTGTTTATGTATGTAAAAAATATTGTATTTCATATATTCATTTTTTATTTTTTGTATTCATTTATTCATCCATATTTTTTTTTATCTTGTTAACTATTCTGATTGTTAATTTGCTTTCTTTAAGTAAAAAAAAAAAGGTCAAAGACAAAGCTATTGGGTTTCTTGTGAGTATATACACTTCACTGCCGATGTGGGGGGGCGCCACCTAAAATCTTGCCTAGGGCGCCAGATTGGTTAGGGCCGGGCCTGCTCCAGTGCATTAGTCATTTCCTCAATAGCTTCAGTTATTGCCATCGAGGTTGTTGGTTTGGATCATTGATTATATGATGCTTCTCAAGAAAAGATTCAAGTGGAGAGTTAAATAGTTTCTCTAAGATGTTTGAGAAGTGAGGCAAAAGAGAGATTGCTGTGTAATTGTTGAAAGCGTGTTTGCTGTCACTTTTGAAGAGCGGAGTTACTTGGAAAGCAGCCAGTCTGGAATGATAGGTTACATATATAAGTTAAGGGTTTTACAATATTCAGAATAACCTTTTGAACCAATATCATGTTGATATCATGGCAGTCAGTGGAGCACTTACTTTTACACTTTTTTACATCCCAGGTTCCTTTTATATTGTTTTTGTTTTCATATCGTTTTTTCTTTTGATAATATAACCGTTTGCTTGTTCTTATAATATCAGGTAATTTATTTTTGTACTTCTTGTATCGTCGTTCGACTTCTTTTGTTTTTATTTTGATGAAAAGTTTGTAGAGATTGTTTTCCTTTTTACAGGCATTAATTATCCCTTTTGTGATCAAAGGGCTATTTTTATTTTTTCCTTATATAAAATATTCTTTCACGGGGCAATGTTTATTATGCAGGGCAGTAAAGATGTCTAAGAAATGACAATAAGCACTGTCCACATTTGGTTCTCCTGAACTGCTAAACTATTGTTTAGGGCAGTGGTCCCCAACCTTTTTGTAGCTGTGGACCGCTTGAAAATTTGTCCCACGGACTGGTGGGGGGGGGGGGGGGGTGTATTTTAAAAAAAAAATTTTTTTTTTTTTTTTTTACAGAAATAAATACAATCATGTGTGCTTACGGACTGTATCCCTGCAGACTGTATTGATCTATATTGATATAGAATGTATATATTGTGTTTTTTATGTTGATTTCATTTTTTTTTTTTTTTATAAATTCTTGTGCGGCCCGGTACCAATCGGTCCGCGGACCGGTACTGGGCCACGGCCCGGTGGTTGGGGACCACTGGTTTAGGGAACAGATTGTTTCCTCAGTTGTTATTCCTTTAGAGATTTTTGCCTCAGTGTCTTTGGTTTTCTTGAGATGACAGTCATATAAAGTAAAAACAGGTAAATGGTCAGTGATATCACATATCATTTTGCAGTATATCCTAGTTTTCAAGCACTATAATCTACTTATGTAGCACTATAAGATCATTATTTTGCAGTATATCCTAGTTTTCAAGCACTATAATCTACTTATGTAGCACTATAAGATCAGTATTTTGCAGTATATCCTAGTTTTCAAGCACTATAATCTACTTATGTAGCACTATAAAATAATTATTTTGCAGTATATCCTAGTTTTCAAGCACTATAACCTACTTATTTAGCACTATAAAATAATTATTTTGCAGTATATCCTAGTTTTCAAGCACTATAACCTAATTATTTAGCACTAAAAGATCATTATTTTGCAGTATATCCTAGTTTTCAAGCACTTTAATCTACTTATGTAGCACTAAAAGATCATTATTTTGCAGTATATCCTAGTTTTCAAGCACTTTAATCTACTTATGTAGCACAATGAGATCATTATTTTGCAGTATATCCTAGTTTTCAAGCACTATAACCTACTTATTTAGCACTAAAAGATCATTATTTTGCAGTATATCCTAGTTTTCAAGCACCATAATCAACTTATGTAGCACTATAAACTATTTATTGTGCAGTATGTCCTTGCATTTAAGCACTAACCTACTTATTTAGCACTATAAGCTATTTATTTTGCAGTATATCCTGGTTGGTGCTTGTTTAGCACTATAACCTACTTATTTAGCACTATAAGAAAATTATTTTGCAAGATATCCTAGTTTTCAAGCACTTTAATCTACTTATGTAGCACAATGAGATAATTATTTTGCAGTATATCCTAGTTTTCAAGCACTATAATCTACTTATGTAGCACTATAAGATCATTATTTTGCAGTATATCCTAGTTTTCAAGCACTATAACCTACTTATGTAGCACTATAAGATCAGTATTTTGCAGTATATCCTAGTTTTCAAGCACCATAATCAACTTATGTAGCACTATAAACTATTTATTGTGCAGTATGTCCTTGCATTTAAGCACTAACCTACTTATTTAGCACTATAAGCTATTTATTTTGCAGTATATCCTGGTTGGTGCTTGTTTAGCACTATAACCTACTTATTTAGCACTATAAGAAAATTATTTTGCAAGATATCCTAGTTTTCAAGCACTTTAATCTACTTATGTAGCACAATGAGATAATTATTTTGCAGTATATCCTAGTTTTCAAGCACTATAACCTACTTATTTAGCACTAAAAGATCATTATTTTGCAGTATATCCTAGTTTTCAAGCACTATAACCTACTTATTTAGCACTAAAAGATCATTATTTTGCAGTATATCCTAGTTTTCAAGCACTATAACCTACTTATTTAGCACTAAAAGATCATTATTTTGCAGTATATCCTAGTTTTCAAGCACTACAATCTACTTATGTAGCACTATAAACTATTTATTTTGCAGTATGTCCTAGTTTTCAAGCACTACAATCTACTTATGTAGCACTATAAACTATTTATTTTGCAGTATGTCCTTGCATTTAAGCACTAACCTACTTATTTAGCACTAAAAGATCATTATTTTGCAGTACATCCTAGTTTTCAAGCACTATAACCTACCTATTTAGCACTAAAAGATCATTATTTTGCAGTATATCCTAGTTTTCAAGCACCATAATACTTATGTAGCACTATAAACTATTTATTTTGCAGTATGTCCTTGCATTTAAGCACTAACCTACTTATTTAGCACTAAAAGATCATTATTTTGCAGTATATCCTAGTTTTCAAGCACTATAATCTACTT
The DNA here is from genome assembly GCF_033978785.1 of Entelurus aequoreus. Taxonomy (NCBI): domain Eukaryota; kingdom Metazoa; phylum Chordata; class Actinopteri; order Syngnathiformes; family Syngnathidae; genus Entelurus; species Entelurus aequoreus. The sequence goes on from NC_084747.1 coordinate 2,370,289, forward strand.
AGCACTAAAATATCATTATTTTGCAGTATATCCTAGTTTTCAAGCACCATAATACTTATGTAGCACTATAAACTATTTATTTTGCAGTATGTCCTTGCATTTAAGCACTAACCTACTTATTTAGCACTAAAATATCATTATTTTGCAGTATATCCTAGTTTTCAAGCACTATAACCTACCTATTTAGCACTAAAAGATCATTATTTTGCAGTATATCCTAGTTTTCAAGCACTATAACCTACCTATTTAGCACTAAAAGATCATTATTTTGCAGTATATCCTAGTTTTCAAGCACCATAATACTTATGTAGCACTATAAACTATTTATTGTGCAGTATGTCCTTGCATTCAAGCACTAACCTACTTATTTTGCACTAAGCAGTCAGAGCAAAGTAAATGCAGCATTAAAGATGAATATTGTTGTGTATTGACAGACTGACCCAGGTGAAGCCCATGTTCCGCATTGACCTGCATCCTGAACTTGTCCATCTGTGTGTCCCTCTTGGAGTCCGGGTACCACAGGACCTTGCTCTCCATGTCCATGATCTTCTCGCTCTTTCCTTCCGTGTCTTTGGACATGTTTGCTACCGAGCTAGTACGCTAAGCTAGGCGGGCTGACAGCGAGCAGAGCCGGACTGGATGCAGCCTCCGTGCGGCTGTCAAGGAAAAGTCGGCCGGCGAGAGAGGGCGTGCACGACGTCCAACGTGAGGGAGCGTTTAAAAGTGTTGCCAAAATCTACAGTAGCGTTTCAGGACTTCTTATTTTCTCCTCGATTCATCGTTTATCTGTTACTATTACCACTATTTACTATGTTTAGGGTGCGATATTTGAATCCTGTTGGTGAAGGACGTCGTGTCACAGTTTTAAACACCCGTTCTCAGCAACGTTAATAGTCTTAAACACTACCCCGACGCGGAAGTTGCCTGTCAAAAAGCTGGCCTCTGATTGGTCCTCGGCTCGCTGACTCCACATCAGGAGACAGGTGGCTTCATGTGGGGGCGGGGCTCTGCTTTTTTTTAGCTTTAGCCAATCAGAGAGGCGGGCGTGAGTGACGTGTGAGAGGTGCGCCCTATCAGGGAGCAGGGGAGCGGGAAGCCCCGCCTCCTTGGAATGCCAAAGAATGAATGCTAGAGAAGTCACGTCGTCTGACGTCAGACTGGCCAGACTGGACCCGCAATCACACGGCCGACCCTCGGTGGACTTTGAGCTAAATGTTCAACTTTTGATGTGGACATTGGACAAATAAATACAATACAAATAAGTGCAAACATCATTTTTAGGCTGCATATCATTTTAAATCACACTAACAATTCATTTGTATTCATTCTTAATTGTAATGTTTCACTTTCATATATTTTGATGATGGCGCTTCTGTTTTTTACAGCTCCTCAAAGCTTTCTTTTTCAAATTCAAATATTTTTTGGTTGTTTTTTTTTTCAATTTCAGACTTTTAGCCCGATTTTAGCGTGGGGTGTGTGCAAGGGGTGTGACCCTATGTGACCTTCAGAATCATTTTATGTGACCGTCCACTTAATTTAATTTGACCCTCAAAATCATTTCATGTGACCCTCCATGTCATTTTATGTGACCCGCCACATCATTTTATGTGACCTTCAAAATCATTTTATGTGACCCTCTACATCATTTTATGTGACCCTCCACTTCATTTTATGTGACCTTCAAAATCATTTTATGTGACCTTCAAAATCATTTTATGTGACCGTCCACTTAATTTAATTTGACCCTCAAAATAATTTCATGTGACTCTCCATGTCATTTTATGTGACCCGCCACATCATTATATGTGACCCTCAAAATAATTTCATGTGACCCTCCGCGTCATTTTTTGTGACCTCCACTTCATTTTATGTGACCCTCAAAATCATTTTATGTGACCCTCCACTTCATTTTATGTGACCTTCAAAATCATTTTATATGACCCTCTACATCATTTTATGTGACCTTCAAAATCATTTTATGTGACCCTCTACATCATTTTATGTGACCCTCTACATCATTTTATGTGACCCTCAAAATCATTTCATGTGACCCTCCACTTCATTTTATGTGACCCTCAAAATCTTTTTATGTGACCCTCCACTTCATTTTATGTGACCCTCAAAATCTTTTTATGTGACCCTCCACTTCATTTTATGTGACCTTCAAAATAATTTTTTGTGACCTCCCCTTCATTTTATGTGACCTTCAAAATCATTTTATGTGACCCTCCACTTCATTTTATGTGACCTTCAAAATCATTTTATATGACCCTCTACATCATTTCATGTGACCCTCTACATCATTTTATGTGACCTTCAAAATAATTTTTTTGTGACCTCCACTTCATTTTATGTGACCTTCAAAATCATTTTATGTGACCCTCCACTTCATTTTATGTGACCCTCAAAATCTTTTTATGTGACCCTCTGCATCATTTTATGTGACCTTCAAAATCTTTTTTTTGTGACCTCCACTTCATTTTATGTGACCTTCAAAATCATTTTATGTGACCCTCCACTTCATTTAATGTGACCCTCAAAATCATTTTATGTGACCCTCCACTTCATTTTATGTGACCTTCAAAATAATTTTTTTGTGACCTCCACTTCATGTTATGTGACCTTCAAAATCATTTTATGTGACCCTCCACTTCATTTAATGTGACCCTCAAAATCATTTTATGTAACCCTCCACTTCATTTTATGTGACCTTCAAAATAATTTTATATGACCCTCTACATCATTTTATGTGACCCTCAAAATCATTTTATGTGACCCTCCACTTCATTTTATGTGACCTTCAAAATCATTTTATGTGACCGTCCACTTCATTTAATGTGACCCTCAAAATCATTTTATGTGACCCTCCACTTCATTTTATGTGACCTTCAAAATCATTTTATATGACCCTCTACATCATTTTATGTGACCCTCCACTTCATTTTATGTGACCTTCAAAATCATTTTATATGACCCTCTACATCATTTTATGTGACCCTCCACTTCATTTTATGTGACCTTCAAAATCATTTTATATGACCCTCTACATCATTTTATGTGACCCTCCACTTCATTTTATGTGACCTTCAAAATCATTTTATATGACCCTCTACATCATTTTATGTGACCTTCAAAATCATTTTATGTGACCCTCTACATCATTTTATGTGACCCTCAAAATCATTTCATGTGACCCTCCACATCAATTATATACAAATTTATTTATTCATTGTAATTAATTTTGTCATTTCAATTTCTTACAGACACGTGTTATTACATATGTTGGCCAGAGGGGGAGCACTTCAATTTTTTTTACACACACTTGTTATTTCATATGTTGACCAGAGCCAGAGCACCTTTAAAAGCGACACACAGTCGATTTGAAAAATCCCTCCTTTTTGGCACCACCTTCATTTTGATGGATTTCACCACCAGGGGTGCAAACGAGATCTCTATTTTTTGTTTTTTTGTAATGTGCTTAAGGTCGATGACAAAGGAGTCACGGACCACAGATGGCCCCTGTGCCGCACTTTGGACAACCCAGCTGTAGAAGCTAACTGTTAATGGCCACCATAGTCTTAGTAACGTAGTGTATTTGTTCATCTTACGGTCACATACGCGGGTTGTCTTACGTCAGCACCGGAAGTCGTACAATCAGTCGTTCACCTGGCGGCTTTTTTCGGGGATGAATAGGTAAGTCCTTTTTTAGCTGTTGTCTTGTTTTATCATATATTGCTGCCTTTGCACCTGTCAATGTTTACCTTTGTATGCACATTAAATCAACAAAAAAAATCCTGACTTTGGAGCAATGTTCACAGACTCTAGTATTTGGCTCTCCATTAGATCAGTGGTCCCCAACCAAAAAAATAAATTTTTTTTTTTTTTTTTTTTTAAATAAAATCAACATAAAAAACACAATATATACATTATATATCAATATAGATCAATACATTCTGCAGGGATACAGTCCGTAAGCACACATGATTGTATTTATTTATGGAAAAAAAAAAAAAAAAAAAAAAAAATTATTATTATTATTATTTTTTTTAAATACACCCCCTACCCCCACCCCCCACCGGTCCGTGGGACAAATTTTCAAGCGTTGACCGGTTCGCAGCTACAAAAGGGTTGGGGACCACTGCATTAGATGCAATGATATTGGGACCATGATTTATGGCATCACTTGTTCACACCTCCTCATATGGAAGACACTTTTCATTGTTGACGTCTTAAGGGTAGAAATACAAGAACACACACACACACACACACATCCATATTATTCACATCCAGCCAGGAATAGATAGATAGTACTTTATTGATTCCTTCAGGAGACTTCCCTCAGGAAAATTAAAAGGAGAAGACGCTGATCACCATGACAACACACTCACGTGACAAAACCTTTTCAAATTTAAAGTGTTATATTTTTCATTTATTTTGTAGTGAAACTTCCGGTGCCACAATTTGCAAACAACCTACAAAAGAGGCAGAGTAGTAATGAGCCCGCCTTTATTTACGACCCCTTTGCCTGCTTTACGCGGGGAGGGCGTGTCCCAATCTGAATTGTATTTATTTATGTTGCCATAGTGACAGCTGGTAGTTGTTGGAATCTGTACGTGCTCTTATGCTGGAAAGGATGGTTCTACTGCGCATGTGTAGAAGTAAAGGCGGTAACTCGCAACGCTAATGGCGGCCGTTTGTTTTGTTCCTTCTGATAAAGACAGTTGCTCGGTTATTCCACCGTGTTTGTACACACTTACCGGTAGTTCTTGTTATTTTGACCTTAGAGCGGGCCCTGTGTGTTTGTCACAACGCACTTGACACGCACATACGCCTTTTGAAAGGCGTCGTGAAATGACGTCATGGCGTCAGCACGTCACGTGTGGTTGAGTCTCGGCGGTTTCTAGTGCGTGCACTTAGTATTTTACTTTGTACATATAATAAATGTCTTGGTAAGGATATGACTTACCGCATACAGTAAGTATGTCGCTAGTGTAGTAAGTATCTTACTTAGTTTTAGTATGCCTGGCGCGAAGTGGGCCGCCAGTACCCGGATGTTGCCGTCCACAAGCCTAGAAAGGTGATTCAACCATCGAGTGGTCGACATTCACCTGCTTCAAAATGGAAAAAAGGAGGCAAAGTCATCATTGTGGTCGTCATCCAAGGTAAGTGTACAAAATGTCCAAATGTAGTTTTTCGGCTTAGTGTAGATCAGACATGCATAAAAATCTACTCCCAAGTGGGGCGGACTAGTAAAATCACTGCACGATAACTTAAAAATAAAGACACCTTCAGATGGCTCACATTGTTTAGAAATAGAACTAGCACATCCTGAAAATACACCCCCCGTTTCCATATGAGTTGGGAAATTGTGTTCGATGTAAATATAAACGGAATACAATGATTTGCAAATTCAACTGAATGCACTACAAAGACAACATATTTGATGTTCAAACTCATAAACTTTATTTTTTTTTTTTTTACAAATAGTAATTAACTAAGAATTTCATGGCTGCAACACGTGCCAAAGTAGTTGGGGAAAGGGCATGTTCACCACTGTGTTACATGGCCTTTCCTTTTAACAACACTCAGTAAAGGTTTGGGAACTGAGGAGACACATTTTTGAAGCTTCTCAGGTGGAATTCTTTCCCATTCTTGCTTGATGTACAGCTTAAGTTGTTCAACAGTCCGGGGGTCTCCCTTGTGCTATTTTAGGTGCCACACATTTTCAATGGGAGACAGGTCTGGACTACAGGCAGGCCAGTCTAGTACCCGCACTCTTTTACTATGAAGCCACGTTGATGTAACACGTGGCTTGGCATTGTCTTGCTGAAATAAGCAGGGGCGTCCATGGTAACGTTGCTTGGATGGCAACATATGTTGCTGTATGTACCTTTCAGCATTAATGGCGCCTTCACCGATGTGTAAGTTACCCATGTCTTGGGCACTAATACACCCCCATACCATCACACATGCTGCCTTTTACACTTTGCGCCTAGAACAATCCGGATGGTTCTTTTCCTCTTCGGTCCGGAGGACACGACGTCCACAGTTTCCAAAAAACAATTTGAAATGTGGACTCGTCAGACCACAGAACACTTTTCCACTTTGTATCAGTCCATCTTAGATGAGCTCAGGCCCAGCGAAGCCGACGGCGTTTCTGGGTGTTGTTGATAAACGGTTTTCGCCTTGCATAGGAGAGTTTTAACTTGCACTTACAGATGTAGCGACCAATTGTAGTTACTGACAGTGTGTTTCTGAAGTGTTCCTGAGCCCATGTGGTGATATCCTTTACACGCTGATGTCGCTTGTTGATGCGGTACAGCCTGAGGGATGGAAGGTCACAGGCTTAGCTGCTTACGTGCAGTGATTTCTCCAGATTCTCTGAACCCTTTGATGATATTACGGAGCGTAGATGGTGAAATCCCTAAATTCCTTGCAATAGCTGCTTGAGAAAGGTTTTTCTTAAACTGTTCAACAATTTGCTCAGGCATTTGTTGACAAAGTGGTGACCCTCGCCCCATCCTTGTTTGTGAATGACTGAGCATTTCATGGAATCTACTTTTACACCCAATCATGGCACCCACCTGTTCCCAATTAGCCTGTTCACCTGTGGGATGTTCCAAATAAGTGTTTGATGAGCATTCCTCAACTTTATCAGTGTTTATTGCCACCTTTCCCAACTTCTTTGTCACGTGTTGCTGCCATCAAATTCTAAAGTTAATGATTATTTGCCAAAAAAAAAATGTTTATGAGTTTGAACAACATCTTTGTAGCATATTCAACTGAATATGGCTTGAAAAGGATTTGCAAATCATTGTATTCCGTTTATATTTACATCTAACACAATTTCCCAACTCATATGGAAACGGGGTTTGTACACTTACCATACATGTTGCTGTTAATAGTATTCTATCTGTATTTGTCGTTACTTATACTTTCTGAATAAATTATGTGATCATGTTTATCAGTCAACTCATTGGTGTTCATTTTCTATCTATAAAGATAAAAAAATATATATATAAAAATCTAATTACAGGATGTTATTTGTGTCGTTTGCTCATTTTCCACAACTGGTGCACTAACATCATGTGTTTTTTATTATTTTTTTACATATGTAGCATAATCTACAAAGATACAAATAATTGCTATTGCGACATCTAGTGGACACATTTAGAACAGCAGTTTCTTTCATTCAAAAATGTCGGCTCATTTTTATACTTAGCAAACTCATATCGCGGGCCGGATTGAACCTGTACGTTTTGACACCCCCTGGTGTAGATAGTACACCGTGTGTACCGAGCACACGTATTGGCGAGTAATACAAGTACGGAAGTGCGTACATTCAAACATAGCCTCTTCTTTTTTTTATGATGTAAAGAAGGGGTGTCTAAAGTGTGGCCCGCAGCACTTTATGAAGAAAACAAGTGAAATAAAAGGTGAAATGCAATGAGAACAAGTTGCAAGGTTGGCTCTAATAACACACAATAGTGTCTTTTTCTTTAAAAGTGTCATTGCTCATAATCAATCAAAATCAACAATGTGATGAATTAGTGACCTATACAAGGCTCCAGTTATTTCACATCAAATATTCCACTTTGTAATATTTTTGTGGGAAACTTTTCAAATTTGGTGTTTTTGCCATACAAAACAAACTTTTTTTGATGTCAAAAGGGCATTAAAAACCATAAAAACATACAATCGACGGATAGATCGGAAGTTGATCTCAAAGTAATACAAATTTCAAATGAAGCATGACTTATTTTTAACACTTTTACAAGTGGGGCCCTTTTGGACCCCAAGAATTTAATAGGTTTTAAAAAAACAACTAATTGCTTTAAATGATTAATCAATAAAAATTGACCCATTCAAGGCATATTGGACCAAAAATACAAAAAGCTAATCTGTCTGGAGCCGCAAAATAATGATGTTAGTGTCTATATTAGCTGTATTAGCCTACTATCAAATCTTCATTGACAGAAATGTTGAAATGTAATATTTATTCCACACATTTTTACAACATTGGAAAACATTAGTAAAACGGGGCCTTTTCAGAGGGTGAGATAACTCCTGGAAATGACTGTCTTAGAATGGCCGAAGGTATAGATGTGTGTGTCCAAGTTAAAGGAAACGACAGGCTGTCTTATTTTAAGGGATTTATTACAATCTTTGCAAGCTGGATAACGTTTGCTGTGGTCTGGAACAACATGGCACACAAACAACTATCAGAAATACAGCCAGTGTTACATACAGATAATGTGTCATGAGACATGTAAATATAAATTAAATACACAGAGGACATAAGTAAAGGAAATTAAATGAGCTCAAATATACCAACAAACGAGGCATATGATGCAATATGTACATACAGTTAGCGTAAATAGCATGTTAGCATCGATTAGCTTGCAGTCATGCGCTGACCAAATATGTCTGATTAGCTTTCCACACAAGTCGATAACATCAACAAAGTTCACCTTTGTGCCTTCATGCACAGTATAAAATGTTTGGTGGACAAAATGAGACAAAGAAGGAGTGACATAAAACATGTATTTCTGTGGCAGCATCGGAGAAAGTTGTACATGTATACAAACTACAGTGAGTTCAAGGACAGCTGAAATTAGTAGGACAAAACGGCGCTGGCCAAAAACTCTCATCAGTGAAGCATGTTGAATATAAACAGTGGGATTTCTAACAACTAGGCAGGTTTGCGTCATGTTTGTCATCTTACAGAAACCATATTCAAAGAAAACATCTTTTTTTAAAAAAAAAAAGCTTCAGGGAGCCACTAGGGCGACGCTAAAGAGCCGCAGGTTGCCGACCACCGCTTTGGTTTTGTTAAGAAATGTTTTGGAGCAATCACTGAATTGATGATTTTTATTGTGTAACTTGCAGCCATGGGAGGAAGCGTGAAAAAGAGGACAAACGAACTATGAGTGCTGATAGAAATAAAAGGAGGTAAGACATTTACACGATTCTTTTGGAAGTAACTTTTTAGCTCCTTCGTTAGATTGTGTTCCACTTCTTAAGAACCACTTTAATAAATAGAAACCAGATCCAACCAGTCTGAATATCATTTGGTTATGTGGAGTTTGCAGTTTTGGTGAACAGAGACTTTTAGTCAGAATTCCATGCACAGTTTGATAGTTTTTTATTGTTTTGGAATTTTTCCTATTAAATAAAGAATCGTCCAAAGAAAGATAAGATCTTTTTAAAGTATCTTTTTGGAGATCCCAAGTAATATCCGATTGCAAAGGAGAAAGTTAACGCTGCTACAGAAAGAAAGAAGGAGAGGAAGAAGAAGAGAGAGAGAGAATGAGACAGAGAACTTTCAAATGTCATATTGCTTTTGGGAATGAGAGGAGGAGGGACAGGGTGGGTTTTGTGTGAATTAAGTTGTTGAAAACACAACATTAACATTTATTGTGTACCTCTCAGGAGTTCAAAGAAGAGTGAAGATGAAGAAGACGATGAGAGCTTTGGAGTATGGTGAGATTTTCACACACTAACTACTTGCACAGCAGTGCTGATTGCTCTAAAGTCTGGTGTATACTCTCGCCTCGCGTAGCTTGTGTAGGTGATTCCGTCGTCCCTCCTAGCCCTGTGTAGCTTCACTCGTAGCCTGTGTGTAATAATTTAGTCTAAACAAATTCAGTGCAGAAAACTGTGCAGAAAACTTCACCTGCAAACTTGACACCTTAATGGCTGGTTCTGAAACAGGATGGATTGCTTCAGTCTTAAAGGCCTACTGAAAGCCACTACTAGCGACCACGCAGTCTGATAGTTTATATATCAATGATGAAATCTTAACATTGCAACACATGCCAATACGGCCGGGTTAACTTATAAAGTGACATTTAAAACTTCCCGGCTGAAACGTCGCGGTATGATGACGTATGCGCGTGACGAAGTCAGAGTAACGGAAGTTATGGTACCCCGTAGAATCCTATACAAAAAGCTCTGTTTTCATTTCATAATTCCACAGTATTCTGGGCATCTTTTGCAATTTGTTTAATGAACAATGAAGGCTGCAAAGAAGACAGTTGTAGGTGGGATCGGTGTATTAGCAGCGGACTACAGCAACACAACCAGGAGGACTTTGTTGGAGCGCTAGCCGCGCTAGCCGCCGACCTCACCTTGACTTCCTACGTCTCCGGGCCGCCAAACGCATCGGGTGAAGTCCTTCGTCCTTCTGCCGATCGCTGGAACGCAGGTGAGCACGGGTGTTGATGAGCAAATGAGGGCTGGCTGGCGTAGGTGGAGAGCTAATGTTTTTAGCATAGCTCTGTGCGGTCCGGTTGCTAAGTTAGCTTCAATGGCGTCGTTAGCACAGCATTGTTAACCTTCGCCAGCCTGGAAAGCATTAACCGTGTATTTACATGTCCACGGTTTAATAGTATTGTTGATTTTCTATCTATCCTTCCAGTCAGGGGTTTATTTTTTTTGTTTCTATATGCAGTTAAAGCACGATGCTATCACGTTAGCTCGTAGCTAAAGCATTTCGCCGATGTATTGTCGTGGAGATAAAAGGCACTGAATGTCCATTTGGCGTTCTCGACTCTCATTTTCAAGAGGATATAGTATCCCAGGTGGTTTAAAATACAAATCCGTGTTCCAAAATAGAAAAAGGAGAGTGTGGAATCCAATGAGCCAGCTTGTACCTAAGTTACGGTCAGAGCGAAAAAAGATACGTCCATCACTGCCTCTCAAGTCCTTCACTGTAACGTTCCTCATCTACGATTCTTTCATCCTCGCTCAAATTAATGGGGTAATCATCACTTTCTCGGTCCGAATCTCTCTCGCTCCATTGTAAACAAAGGAAAATTGTGAGGAATACTAGCTCCTGTGACGTCACGCTACTTCCGCTACAGGCAAGGCTTTTTTTTAATCAGCGAGCAAAAGTTGCGAACTTTATCGTCGATTTTCTCTACTAAATCCTTTCAGCAAAAATATGGCAATATCGCGAAATGATCAAGTATGACACATAGAATGGATCTGCTATTCCCGTTTAAATTTTAAAAAATCATTTCAGTAGGCCTTTAAGTCACCAGAAGTGGGTCTTAGGTTTCGAAGCAAGAAATATTTCTGCACTGAATATTTTTACACTGAGGGCAGGTGGGGGCACTCATGGAACAGGTGGCTGTTGAAGTCCGGGTCACAAAGCGAGGGAACCGTTAGGTCCTGGTCACAATTGATTACTTCAACAAGTGGCCCCAAGCCTACGCCATCCCTGACCAGAGTGCCGATCAATGAGATTTGTTGTGCAAATTCGGCACACCAGAGGAGCTCCACAGCTCTGAGGTCTGCCAGCGCTTGGAGATAAAGAAGAACCAGCCAACACCATTGCATCCCCAGAGTGATGGCCCAGTAGAACGCTTCAACCGCACCCTGGCCAATCAGCTTGTCGATTCTACCAGCCGCCAGCAGAAGGACTGGGACCTGAGCCTGCTGCTGGTCTTGTGGGCATATCGGACAGCAGTCCAGTAATCATTGTAGTGCACCCCGGCAGCCTTGATGTTAGGACTAGAACTCTGCACGCCTGTCGACTTGGTGTTTGGGCCTCCGCCAGAGCCAGAGGTGGATAGCGAACCTGGCCTTAGACTACTACGGTAGACTGCGAAAGGTGCACCACTTGGCCCGACAGACCGTCGATGAGACGCCTGTAGAGAGCTTACGACACCCGCTGCAGAGGTGGGGACAAAGGTGTGGGTAGACTGCCCGGAGAGGAAGAAGGGACTATCTTTAAATCTATTGAGCCACTGGGTGGGACCATGTACCATCCTCGACAGACTCTATGACCTGGTGAACTGGGTGCGACTGCGAAAACGGAACCTAGTGGTAGTACCCTACCGTAATCGGCTGGTTCCATACCAACCTCTCCTGACGCCCGAGAAAGGGACTCGACTGGAAGAATGTTCCCCGAGCATCCCGGCACCACCAGCTCAAAAGGTCAACTAAGCGGGCGCAACAGCAACCCCCATGCCGCCTCCAGGACTATATGTTGGGCACGTAGGTTGTTGGGGACAGTCAACCTGCTAGGTGGAGGCTATATAGTGGTGCTTGGGAGAGCGTATTCAACATTCCTTTCTTCTTCCTTGTTCCCAGCATGCCTCGCTGTGACTGAGGTAGCTGCTTTAGTTTACATCTCTCTCTGTATGTATGTGTGTGAAAAAGAGGACAAACGGACTCCGAGTGCTGATAGAGCTAAAAGGAGGTAAGACTTTTACACAATTCTTTTGGAAGCAACTTTTTAGCTCCTTCGTGAGATTGTGTTCCACTTTGTAAGAACAGCTTTATAGACTAGAAACCAGATCCAACCAGTCTGAATATCATTTGGTTATTCCAATATTGTTTTGGGATGTTTCCTATTCAATATAGAACTGTCCAGAGGAAGCGAATATCTTTTTGAAGTATTTATTTGAGGTCCCAAGTAACATCAGAATGCAAATGGAAAGGAGAAAGTTAACGCTGCTACAGAAAGAAAGAAGGAGAGGAAAAAGAAGAGAGAGAGAATGAGACAAAAAACTTTCAAATGTCATATTGCTTTTGGGAATGAGAGGAGGGACAGGGTGGGTTTTGTGTGAATTGATTTGTTGAAAACACAACATTAACATTTATTGTGTACCTCTCAGGAGTTCAGAGAGTGAAGATGAAGAAGACGATGAGAGCATTAGAGTATGGTGAGACTTTCACACACTATGTTTACAGTTTTTTGGGGGTTTTATTTCCGCAATATGCCATGCAGGGCTGATGAATGTAATCGTTTGTGGTCTGCTTATGGGCCACACTTTGGACACCTCTGTAAAATGTGTCTTTAGGCCAGGAGTCGGCAACCCAAAATCTTGAAAGCGCCATATTGGGCCAAAGATACAAAAAGCTCATTTGTCTGGAGCCGCAAAGATTTTAAGCCTTATATAAGTGTTATAATGAAGACAACACATGATGTAAGTGTCTATATTAGCTATATTAGCCTACTATCAAAATGACTTTAACAGTCTTATATAAGTGTTACAATGAAGACAACACATGACGTAAGTGTCTATATAAGCTATATTAAAGGCCTACTGAAATTTTTTTTTTAAATTTAAACGGGAATAGCAGATCCATTCTATGTGTCATACTTGATCATTTCGCGATATTGCCATATTTTTGCTGAAAGGATTTAGTAGAGAAAATCGACGATAAAGTTCGCAACCTTTGCTCGCTGATAAAAAAAAGCCTTGCCTGTAGCGGAAGTAGCGTGACGTCACAGGAGCTAGTATTCCTCACAATTCCCCGTTGTTTACAATGGAGCGAGAGAGATTCGGACCGAGAAAGTGATGATTACCCCATTAATTTGAGCGAGGATGAAAGATTCGTAGATGAGGAACGTTACAGTGAAGGACTTGAGAGGCAGTGATGGACGTATCTTTTTTCGCTCTGACCGTAACTTAGGTACAAGCTGGCTCATTGGATTCCACACTCTCCTTTTTTTATTGTGGATCACGGATTTGTATTTTAAACCACCTCGGATACTATATCCTCTTGAAAATGAGAGTCGAGAACGCCAAATGGACATTCAGTGCCTTTTATCTCCACGACAATACATCGGCGAAATGCTTTAGCTATGAGCTAACGTGATAGCATCGTGCTTTAACTGCATATAGAAACAAAAAAATAAACCCCTGACTGGAAGGATAGATAGAAAATCAACAATACTATTAAAACGTGGACATGTAAATACACGGTTAATGCTTTCCAGGCTGGCGAAGGTTAACAATGCTGTGCTAACGACGCCATTGAAGCTAACTTAGCAACGGGACCTCACAGAGCTATGCTAAAAACATTAGCTCTCCACCTACGCCAGCCAGCCCTCATCTACTCATCAACAGTCGTGCTCACCTGCGTTCCAGCGATCGGCAGAAGGACGAAGGACTTCACCCGATGCGTTTGGCGGCCCGGAGACGTAGGAAGTCAAGGTGAGGTCGGCGGCTAGCGCGGCTAGCGCTCCAACAAAGTCCTCCTGGTTGTGTTGCTGTAGTCCGCTGCTAATACACCGATCCCACCTACAACTGTCTTCTTTGCAGCCTTCATTGTTCATTAAACAAATTGCAAAAGATGTCCAGAATACTGTGGAATTATGAAATGAAAACAGAGCTTTTTGTATAGGATTCTACGGGGTACCATAACTTCCGTTACTCTGACTTTGTCACGCGCATACGTCATCATACCGCGACGTTTCAGCCGGGAAGTTTTAAATGTCACTTTATAAGTTAACCCGGCCGTATTGGCATGTGTTGCAATGTTAAGATTTCCTCATTGATATATAAACTATCAGACTGCGTGGTCGGTAGTAGTGGCTTTCAGTAGGCCTTTAACCTACTATCAAAATGACTACGTGTCACAGGCTGATGCAAATCTTCATTGCCAGGAATGTTGAAATGTAATATTTAGTCTACACATTTTTACAACATTAGTAAAACGGGGCCTTTTCAGAGGGTGAGATAACTCCCGGAAATGACTAGCTTACAATGGCCAAAGGTATAGATGTGTGTGTCCAAGTTAAAGGAAACGGCATGCTGTCTTCTTTTAATGGATTTATTACAATCTTTGCGAGCTGGGTAACGTTTGCTGTGGTCTGGAACAACATGGCACACAAACAACTATCAGAAATGCAGCCAGTGTTACATACAGATAATGTGTCATGAGACATGCAAATATAAATTAAATACACAGACAACATAAGTAAAGAAATTTAATGAGCTCAAATATACCCCCAAACGAGGCATAATGATGCAATATGTACAAACAGCTGGCCTAAACAGCATGTTAGTATCGATTAGCTTGCAGTCCTGCACTGAGCAAATATGCCTGATTAGAACTCCACACAAGTCAATAACATGTACATGTAAAGAAACTACAGTGAGTTCAAGGACTGCCGAAATTAGTTGGACAAAACGGCGCTCACCAAATACTCTCATCAGTGAAGCATAAACACAAACATATTAAACAGTAGACTTTCTAACAGTTAGGAAGGTTTGTGTCATGTTAGCTATATTAGCCTACTATCAAAATGACTACGTGTCGCAGGCTGATGCAAATCTTCATTGACAGAAATGTTAAAATTTAAGTCGCCAATTAAATCAAATATAAATTAAATACACAGACGACATAAGTAAAGGAAATTAAAGGAGCTCAAATATACCTACAAACGAGGCATATTGATGCAATATGTACAAACAGCTGGCCTAAATAGCATGTTAGCATGGATTAGCTTGCAGTCATACACTGAGCAAATATGCCTGATTAGCACTCCACACAAATCAATAACATCAACAAAGCTCACCTTTGTGCACTCACGCACAGTATAAAACGTTTGGTGGACAAAATGAGACAAAGAAGGAGTGAAATAAAACACGTCTTTCTGTGGCAGCATCTGAGAAAGTTGTACATGTAAACAAATTGTTGCGTCACAGTCCACACAACGATGGTGGGTCCAAGGACTGCCGAAATTAGTAGGACAAAACGGCGCTTGCCAAATACTCTCATCAGTGAAGCATAAACACAAACATATTAAACAGTAGACTTTCTAACAGTTAGGAAGGTTTGTGTCATGTTTGTGCTCCTACAGAAACCATATTCAAACACAAAATGTAATTTCATCCATCGTTTCCCATTTTCATACATTTTTGAAAAAGCTCCAGGGAGCCACTAGGGCGACGCTAAAGAGCCGCAGGTTGCCGACCACCGCTTTGGTTTTGTTAAGAAATGCAACATGCGAGTTGTTTTGGAGCAATCTCTGAATTGATGATTTTTATTGTGTAACTTGCAGCCATGGGAGGAAGCGTGGAAAAAAGGACAAACGGACTCCGAGCGCTGATAGAACTAAAAAGAGGTAAGACTTTTACACGATTCTTTTGGAAGCAACTTTTTAGCTCATTAGTGAGATTGTGTTCCACTTTTTAAGAACCACTTTAATAAACTAGAAACCAGATCCAAGCAGTCTGAATATCA
This sequence comes from Entelurus aequoreus, assembly GCF_033978785.1. Lineage (NCBI taxonomy): Eukaryota > Metazoa > Chordata > Actinopteri > Syngnathiformes > Syngnathidae > Entelurus > Entelurus aequoreus. The sequence goes on from NC_084747.1 coordinate 2,386,276, forward strand.
TTTGGTTATGTGGAGTTTGCAGTTTTGGTGAACAGAGACTTTTAGTCAGAATTCCATGCAGTTTTATAGTTTAATATTGTTTTGGAATTTTTCCTATACAATAAAGAATTGTCCAGAGAAAGCTTAAGATATTTTTAAAGTATTTATTTGAGATCCCAAGTAACATCAGATTGCAAAGAAGAAAGTTAATGCTACAGAAAGAAAGAAGGAGAGGAGAAAGAAGAGAGAGAATGAGACAGAGAACTTTCAAATGTCATATTGCTTTTGGGAATGAGAGGAGGAGGGACAGGGTGGGTTTTGTGTGAATTGATTTGTTGAAAACACAACATTAACATTTATTGTGTACCTCTCAGGAGTTCAAAGAGTGAAGATGAAGAAGACGATGAGAGCATTAGAGTTTGGTGAGACTTTCACACTCTATGTTTACAGTTTTTTGGAGGGTTTATTTCCGCAATATGCCATGCAGGGCTGATGAATGTAATCATTAGTGGTCTGCTTATGGGCCACACTTTGGACACCTCTGTAAAATGTGTCTTTAGGCCAGGAGTCGGCCACCCAAAATGTTGAAAGCGCCATATTGGGCCAAAGATGCAAAAAGCAAATTTGTCTGGAGCCGCAAAAATGAAAAGCCTTATATAAGTGTTATAATGAAAACAACACATGATGTGTCTATATGAGCTATATTAGCCTACTATCAAAATGACTTTAAAAGTCTTATATAAGTGTTTTAATAAAGACAACAAATGATGTGTCTATATTAGCTATATTAGCCTACTATCAAAATGACTATGTGTCGCAGGTTGATGCAAATCTTCATTGACAGAAATATTGAAATGTAATATTTATTCTACACATTTTTACAACATTAGTAAAGCAGGGCCTTTTCAGAGGGTGAGATAACTCCTGGAAATGACTAGCTTAGAATGGCCAAAGGTATAGATGTGTGTGTCCAAGTTAAAGGAAATGGCATGCTGTCTTTTAATGGATTTATTACAATCTTTGCAAGCTGGGTGACGTTTGCTGTGGTCTGGAACAACATGGCACACAAACAACTATCAGAAATGCAGCCAATATTACATGCAGATAATGTGTCATGAGACATCCATCCATACATTTTCTACCGCTTGTCCCGTTTGCGGTCGCACGGGTTGCTGGAGCCTATCTCAGCTGCATTCGGGCGGAAGGCTGGGTACACCCTGGACAAGTCGCCACCTCAAGCAAATATAAATTAAATACACAGACGACATAAGTAAAGGAAATTAAATGAGCTCAAATATACTTACAAACGAGGGATAATGATGCAATATGTACAAACAGCTGGCCTAAATAGCATGTTAGCATGGATTAGCTTGCAGTCATACACTGAGCAAATATGCCTGATTAGCACTCCACACAAGTCAATAACATCAACAAAGCTCACCTTTGTGCACTCACGCACAGTATAAAACGTTTGGTGGACAAAATGAGACAAAGAAGGAGTGAAATAAAACACGTCTTTCTGTGGCAGCATCTGAGAAAGTTGTACATGTAAACAAATTGTTGCGTCACAGTCCACACAACTATGGTGGGTCCAAGGACTGCCGAAATTAGTAGGACAAAACGGCGCTTGCCAAATACTCTCATCAGTGAAGCATAAACACAAACATATTAAACAGTAGACTTTCTAACAGTTAGGAAGGTTTGTTGTCATGTTTGTGCTCCTACAGAAACCATATTCAAACACAAAATGTAATTTCATCCATCGTTTCCCATTTTCATACATTTTTGAAAAAGCTCCAGGGAGCCACTAGGGCGACGCTAAAGAGCCGCAGGTTGCCGACCACCGCTTTGGTTTTGTTAAGAAATGCAACATGCGAGTTGTTTTGGAGCAATCACTGAATTGATGATTTTTATTGTGTAACTTGCAGCCATGGGAGGAAGCGTGGAAAAAAGGACAAACGGACTCCGAGTGCTGATAGAACTAAAAAGAGGTAAGACTTTTACACGATTCTTTTGGAAGCAACTTTTTAGCTCCTTAGTGAGATTGTGTTCCACTTTTTAAGAACCACTTTAATAAACTAGAAACCAGATCCAACCAGTCTGAGTATCATTTGGTTATGTGGAGTTTGCAGTTTTGGTGAACAGAGACTTTTAGTCAGAATTCCATGCAGTTTTATAGTTTAATATTGTTTTGGAATTTTTCCTATACAATAAAGAATTGTCCAGAGAAAGCTAAGATCTTTTTGAAGTATTTATTTGAGATCCCAAGTAACATCAAATTGCAAAGGAGAAAGTTAACGCTGCTACAGAAAGAAAGAAGGGGAGGAGAAAGGAGAGAGAGAGAATGAGACAGAGAACTTTCAAATGTCATATTGCTTTTGGGAATGAGAGGAGGAGGGACAGGGTGGGTTTTGTGTGAATTGATTTGTTGAAAACACAACATTAACATTTATTGTGTACCTCTCAGGAGTTCAAAGAGTGAAGATGAAGAAGACGATGAGAGCATTAGAGTATGGTGAGACTTTCACACACTATGTTTACAGTTTTTTGGGGGGTTTATTTCCGCAATATGCCATGCAGGGCTGATGAGTCCACACTACTACGGTGGGTTCAAGGACTAATGAAATTCGTAGGACAAACCGGCGCTTGCCAAATACTCTCATCAGTGAAGCATAAACACAAACATATTAAACAGTCGACTTTCTAACAGTTAGGAAGGTTTGTGTCATGTTTGTGCTCCTACAGAAACCATATTCAAACACAAAATGTAATTGCATCCATCGTTTCCCATTTTCATACATTTTTGAAAAAGCTCCAGGGAGCCACTAGGGCGACGCTAAAGAGCCGCAGGTTGCCAACCACCGCTTAGGTTTTGTTAAGAAATGCAACATGCGAGTTGTTTTGGAGCAATCACTGAATTGATGATTTTTATTGTGTAACTTGCAGCCATGGGAGGAAGCGTGGAAAAAAGGACAAACGGACTCCGAGTGCTGATAGAACTAAAAAGAGGTAAGACTTTTACACGATTCTTTTGGAAGCAACTTTTTAACTCCTTAGTGAGATTGTGTTCCACTTCTTAAGAACCACTTTAATAGACTAGAAACCAGATCCAACCAGTCTGAATATCATTTGGTTATGTGGAGTTTGCAGTTTCGGTGAACAGAGACTTATAGTTAGAATTCCATGCACAGTTTTATAGTTTTTATTATTGTTTTTGAATTGTTCCTATTCAATAGAGAATTGTCCAGAGAAAGCTAAGATATTTTTGAAGTATTTATTTGAGGTCCCAAGTAACATCAGAATGCAAATGGAAAAGAGAAAGTTAACGCTGCTACAGAAAGAAAGAAGGAGAGGAAAAAGAAGAGAGAGAGAGAGAGAGAATGAGACAGAGAACTTTCAAATGTCATATTGCTATTGGGAATGTGAGGAGGAGGGACAGGGTGGGTTTTGTGTGACTTGATTTGTTGAAAACACAACATTAACATTTATTGTGTACTTCTCAGGAGTTCAAAGAGTGAAGATGAAGAAGGCGATGAGAGCATTAGAGTATGGTGAGACTTTCACACACTATGTTTACAGTTTTTGGGGGGTTTTATTTCCGCAATATGCCATGCAGGCTACGGTGGGTTCAAGGACTAACGAAATTAGTAGGACAAACCGGCGCTTGCCAAATACTCTCATCAGTGAAGCATAAACACAAACATATTAAACAGTAGACTTTCTAACAATTAGGAAGGTTTGTGTCATGTTTGTGCTCCTACAGAAACCATATTCAAACAACATTTTTTATTTCATCCATCGTTTCCCATTTTCATACATTTTTGAAAAATCTCCAGGGAGCCACTAGGGCGACGCTAAAGAGCCGCAGGTTGCCGACCACCGCTTTGGTTTTGTTAAGAAATGCAACATGCAAGTTGTTTTGGAGCAATCTCTGAATTGATGATTTTTATTGTGTAACTTGCAGCCATGGGAGGAAGCGTGGAAAAGAGGACAAACGGACTCCGAGTGCTGATAGAACTAAAAAGAGGTAAGACTTTTACACGATTCTTTTGGAAGCAACTTTTTAGCTCCTTAGTGAGATTGTGTTCCACTTTTTAAGAACCACTTTAATAAACTAGAAACCAGATCCAACCAGTCTGAATATCATTTGGTTATGTGGAGTTTGCAGTTTTGGTGAACAGAGACTTTTTGTCAGAATTCCATGCACAGTTTTATAGTTTTTTTATTGTTTTTAAATTGTTCCTATTCAATAGAGAATTGTCCAGAGAAAGCTAAGATATTTTTTAAATATTTATTTGAGATCCCAAGTAACATCAGATTGCAAAGGAGAAAGTTAACGCTGCTACAGAAAGAAAGAAGGAGAGGAGAAAGGAGAGAGAGAGACAGAACTTTCAAATGTCATATTGCTTTTGGGAATGAGAGGAGGAGGGACAGGGTGGGTTTTGTGTGAATTGATTTGTTGAAAACACAACATTAACATATATCGTGTACTTCTCAGGAGTTCAAAGAGTGAAGATGAAGAAGGCGATGAGAGCATTAGAGTTTGGTGAGACTTTCACACTCTATGTTTACAGTTTTTGGGGGGTTTTATTTCCGCAATATGGCATGCAGGGCTGATGAGTCCACACAACTACGGTGGGTTCAAGGACTGACGAAATTAGTTGGACAAACTGGCGCTTGCCAAATACTCTCATCAGTGAAGCATAAACACAAACATATTAAACAGTAGACTTTCTAACAGTTAGGAAGGTTTGTGTCATGTTTGTGCTCCTACAGAAACCATATTCAAACAACATTTTTTATTTCATCCATCGTTTCCCATTTTCATACATTTTTGAAAAAGCTCCAGGGAGCCACTAGGGCGACGCTAAAGAGCCGCCGGTTGCCGACCACCGCTTTGGTTTTGTTAAGAAATGCAACATGCAAGTTGTTTTGGAGCAATCTCTGAATTGATGATTTTTATTGTGTAACTTGCAGCCATGGGAGGAAGCGTGGAAAAGAGGACAAACGGACTCCGAGTGCTGATAGAACTAAAAAGAGGTAAGACTTTTACACGATTCTTTTGGAAGCAACTTTTTAGCTCCTTAGTGAGATTGTGTTCCACTTTTTAAGAACCACTTTAATAAACTAGAAACCAGATCCAACCAGTCTGAATATCATTTGGTTATGTGGAGTTTGCAGTTTCGGTGAACAGAGACTTATAGTTAGAATTCCATGCACAGTTTTATAGTTTTTATTATTGTTTTTGAATTGTTCCTATTCAATAGAGAATTGTCCAGAGAAAGCTAAGATATTTTTTAAGTATATATTTGAGGTCCCAAGTAACATCAGAATGCAAATGGAAAGGAGAAAATTAACGCTGCTACAGAAAGAAAGAAGGAGAGGAAAAAGAAGAGAGAGAAAATGAGACATAGAACTTTCAAATGTCATATTGCTTTTGGGAATGAGAGGAGGGACAGGGTGGGTTTTGGGTGAATTGATTTGTTGAAAACCCAACATTAACATTTATTGTGTACCTCTCAGGAGTTCAAAGAGTGAAGATGAAGAAGGCGATGAGAGCATTAGAGTTTGGTGAGACTTTCACACACTATGTTTACAGTTTTTTGGGGGTTTTATTTCCGCAATATGCCAGGCAGGGCTGATAAGTCCACACTACTACGGTGGGTTCAAGGACTGACGAATTTAGTAGGACAAACCGGCGCTCGCCAAATACTCTCATCAGTGAAGCATAAACACAAACATATTAAACAGTAGACTTTCTAACAGTTAGGAAGGTTTGTTGTCATGTTTGTGCTCCTACAGAAACCATATTCAAACACAAAATGTAATTTCATCCATCGTTTCCCATTTTCATACATTTTTGAAAAAGCTCCAGGGAGCCACTAGGGCGACGCTAAAGAGCCGCAGGTTGCCGACCACCGCTTTGGTTTTGTTAAGAAATGCAACATGCGAGTTGTTTTGGAGCAATCACTGAATTGATGATTTTTATTGTGTAACTTGCAGCCATGGGAGGAAGCGTGGAAAAGAGGACAAACGGACTCCGAGTGCTGATAGAACTAAAAAGAGGTAAGACTTTTACACGATTCTTTTGGAAGCAACTTTTTAGCTCCTTAGTGAGATTGTGTTCCACTTTTTAAGAACCACTTTAATAAACTAGAAACCTGATCCAAGCAGTCTGAATATCATTTGGTTATGTGGAGTTTGCAGTTTTGGTGAACAGAGACTTTTTGTCAGAATTCCATGCACAGTTTTATAGTTTAATATTGTTTTTTAATTGTTCCTATACAATAAAGAACTGCCCAGAGAAAGTTAAGATCTTTTTTAAATATTTATTTGAGATCCCAAGTAACATCAGATTGCAAAGGAGAAAATTAACGCTGCTACAGAAAGAAAGAAGGAGAGGAAAAAGAAGAGAGAGAATGAGACAGAGAACTTTCAAATGTCATATTGCTTTTGGGAATGAGAGGAGGAGGGACAGGGTGGGTTTTGTGTGAATTGATTTGTTGAAAACACAACATTAACATTTATTGTGTACTTCTCAGGAGTTCAAAGAGTGAAGATGAAGAAGGCAATAAGAGCATTAGAATTTGGTGAGACTTTCACACACTATGTTTACAGTTTTTGGGGGTTTTTATTTCCGCAATATGCCATGCAGGGCTGATGAGTCCACACAACTACGGTGGGTTCAAGGACTGACGAAATTAGTAGGACAAACTGGCGCTTGCCAAATACTCTCATCAGTGAAGCATAAACACAAACATATTAAACAGTAGACTTTCTAACAGTTAGGAAGGTTTGTGTCATGTTTGTGCTCCTACAGAAACCATATTCAAACACAAAATGTAATTTCATCCATTGTTTCCCATTTTCATACATTTTTGGAAAAGCTCCAGGGAGCCACTAGGGCGACGCTAAAGAGCCGCAGGTTGCCGACCACCGCTTTGGTTTTGTTAAGAAATGCAACATGCAAGTTGTTTTGGAGCAATCTCTGAATTGATGATTTTTATTGTGTAACTTGCAGTCATGGGAGGAAGCGTGAAAAAGAGGGCAAACGGACTCCGAGTGCTGATAGAACTAAAAGGGGGTAAGACTTTTACACAATTCTTTTGGAAGCAACTTTTAAGCTCCTTCGTGAGATTGTGTTCCACTTTTTAAGAACCACTTTTAATGAACTAGAAACCAGATCCAACCAGTCTGAGTATCATTTGGTTGTGGAGTTTGCAGTTTTGATGAACAGAGACTTTTAGTCAGAATTCATATTCTACTTTTATAGTTTTTTATTGTTTTGGAATTTTTTCTATTCAATAAAGAATTTTCTAGAGAGAGCTAAGATCTTTTTGAAGTATTTTTTTTGAGATCCCAAGTATCATCAGATTGCAAAGGAAAAAGTTAATGCTGCTACAGAAAGAAAGAAGGAGAGGAAAAAGAAGAGAGAGAGAATGAGACAAAGAACTTTCAAATTTCATATTATTTTTGGGAATGAAAGGAGGAGGGACAGGGTGGGTTTTGGGTGAATTGATTTGTTGAAAACACAACATTAACATTTATTGTGTACCTCTCAGGAGTTCAAAGAAGAGTGAAGATGAAGAAGGCGATGAGAGCCTTGGAGTATGGTGAGACTTTCACACACTAACTACTTGCACAGCAGTGCTGATTGCTCTAAAGTCTGGTGTATACTCTTGCCTCGCGTAGCTTGTGTAGGTGATGCCGTCGTCCCTCCTGCCCCTGCGTAGCTTCACTCGTAGTAATAATTTAGTCTAAAAAAATTCAGTGCAGAAAACTTCACCTGCAAACTTGACACCTTATTGGCTGGTTCTGAGACAGGATGGATTGCTTCAGTCTTAAATCACCAGAAGTAGGTCTTTGGTTTTGAAGCAAGAATTATTTCTACACTTAATATTTTTACACTGAGCGCAGGTGGGGGCACTCATGGAACAGGTGGCTGTCAAAGTCCTGGTCACCAAGCGAGGGAACCGTTGGGTCCTGGTCGCAATGGATTACTTAACAAGTGGCCCCAAGCCTATGCCATCCCTGACCAGAGTGCCGGTCAATGAGATTTTGTGCCAGTTCGGCACACCAGAGGAGCTCCACAGCTCTGAGGTCTGCCAGCGCTTGGAGATAAAGAAGAACCAGCCAACACCATTGCATCCCCAGAGTGATGGCCCGGTAGAACGCTTTAACCATACCCTGGCCATTCAGCTCGTCGATTCTACCAGCCGCCAGCAGAAGGACTGGGACCTGCGCCTGCTGCTGGTCTTGTGGGCGTGTTGGACAGCAGTTCAATAGTCATTGAAGTCCACCCCGGCAGCCTTAATGTTAGGATGACAACTTTGCCCGCCTGTCGACTTGGTGTTTGGGCCTCCTCCAGTGCCAGAGGTGGATAGCAAACCCGGCCTTGACTTCCACGGCAGACTGCGAAAGGTGCACCACTTGGCCTGCAGACTGTCGATGAGACGCCTGAAGAGAGCTTACGACACCCGCAGCAGAGGTGGGAACAAAGGTGTGGATAGTCTGCCCGAAAAGGAAGAAGGGACTGTCCTTAAATCTATTGAGCCACTGGGTTGGACTGTGTACCGCCCTCGACAGACTCTCTGACCTGCTGAACCGGGTGCGGCTGCAAAAGCGAAACCAGGTGGTATTAACCTACCGTAATCGGCTGTCTCCATACCAGCCTCTCCTGACGCCCAAGAAAGGGACTCGTCTGGAAGAATGGTCCCCGAGCATCTCGGCACCACCAGCTCAAAAGGTCAACTAAGAGAGCGCAACGGCAACAGCAACCCCCATTCCGCCTCCAGAACTATATGTTGGGCACTTAGGTTGTTGGGGACAGCCAACCTGCTAGGTGGAGGCTATGTAGTGGTGCTTGGGGGAGCGTATTCAACATTCCCCTCTACTTCTTTGTTGCCAGCATGCCTCACTGTTCCCTCCCCAGCCACTTCATCCTGCTCCTCCTGGGGGATCCCGAGGCGTTCCCAGGCCAGCCGGGAGACATAGTCTTCCCAACGTGTCCTGGGTCTTCCACATGGCCTCCTACCAGTTGGACGTGCCCTAAACTCCTCCCTAGGGAGGCTTTCGGGTGGCATCCTTACCAGATGCCCGAACCACCTCATCTGTCTCCTCTCGATGTGGAGGAGCAGCGGCTTTATTTTGAGCTCCTCCCGGATGACAGAGCTTCTCACCCTATCTTTAAGTGAGAGCCCTGCCACCCGGTGGAGGAAACTCATTTCGGCCGCTTGTACCCGTGATCTTGTACTTTCGGTCATTACCCTTCCGGCTCAGCTCCTTCTTCCCCACAAAGGAGCGTCCGCATTACTGAAGACGCCGCACCGATCCGCCTGTCGATCTCGCGATCCACTCTTACCTCACTCGTGAACAAGACTCTGAGGTACTTGAACTCCTCCACTAAAGAGCCGCAGTTTGCCGACCACCGCTTTGGCTTAGTTAAGAAATGCAACATGCAAATTGTTTTGGAGGAATCACTGAATTGATGATTTTTATTGTGTAACTTGCAGCCATGGGAGGAAGCGTGAAAAAGAGGACAAACGGACTCCGAGTGCTGATAGAACTAAAAGGAGGTAAGACATTTACACCATTCTTTTGGAAGCAACTTTTTAGCTCTTTCGTGAGATTGTGTTCCACTTTTTAAGAACCACATTAAAAAAACTAGAAACCAGATGCAACCAGTCTGAATATCATTTGGTTATGTGGAGTGTAGTTTTGTTGAACAAGACTTTTAGTCAGAATTCCATGCACAGTTTTAAGTTTTATATTGTTTTGGAATTTTTCAGATTCAATAAAGAACTGCCCAGAGAAAGTTAAGATCTTTTTGAAGTTTTTATTTGAGATCCCAAGTAACATCAGATTGCAAAGGAGAAAGTTAACGCTGCTACAGAAAGAAAGAAGGGGAGGAGAAAGGAGAGAGAGAGAATGAGACAGAGAACTTTCAAATGTCATATTGCTTTTGGGAATGAGAGGGGGAGGGACAGGGTGGGTTTTGGGTGAATTGATTTGTTGAAAACCCAACATTAACATTTATTGTGTACCTCTCAGGAGTTCAAAGAGTGAAGATGAAGAAGGCTATGAATGCTTTGGAATATGGTGAGACTTTCACACACTAACTACTTGCACAGCAGTGCTGATTGCTCTAAAGTCTGGTGTATACTCTCGCCTCGCGTAGCTTGTTTAGGCGACCCCCCTACCCCTGTGTAACTTCACTCGTAGCCTGTGTGTAATAATTTAGTCTAAAAAAATCAGTGCAGAAAACTTCACCTGCAAACTTGACACCTTATTGGCTGGTCCTGAAACAGGATGGATTACTTCAGTCTTAAATCACCAGAAGTGGGTCTCAGGTTTTGAAGCAAGAAATATTTCTGCACTAAATATTTTACACTGCGCGCAGCTGGGGGCACCCATGGAACAGGTGGCTGTTGAAGTCCTGGTCATCGAGCGAGGGAACCGTTGGGTCCTGGTCGCAATGGATTACTTCAACAAGTGGCCCCAAGCCTACACCATCCTTGACCAGAGTGCCGATCAATGAGATGTTGTGCAAGTTCGCCACACCAGAGGAGCTCCACGGCTCTGAGGTCTGCCAGCGTTTGGAGATAAAGAAGAACCAGCCAACACCATTGCATCCCCAGAGTGATGGCCCAGTAGAACACTTCGACCGCACCCTGGCCAATCAGCTCGTCGATTCTACCAGCCACCAGCAGAAGGACTGGGACCTGAGCCTGCTGCTGGTCTTGTGAGTGTATCGGACAGCAGTCCAACAGTCATTGTAGTGCACCCCGGCAGCCTTGATGTTAGGACGAGAACTTTGCACGCCTGTCGACTTGGTGTTTGGGCCTCCTCCAGTGCCAGAGGTGGATAGCAAACCTGACCTAGACTACTACGGCAGACTGCGAAAGGTGCACAACTTGGCCCGACAGACCGTCGATGAGACGCCTGAAGAGAGCTTGCAACACCCGCTGCAGAGGTGGGGACAAAGGTGTGGGTAGACTGCCTGGAGAGGAAGAAGGGACTGTCCTGAAATCTATTGAGCCACTAGGTGGGACCATGTACCGTCCTCGACAGACTCTCTGGCATTGTGAACTGGGTGCGGCTGCGAAAGTGGAACTTGGTGGTAGTACTCTGCTGTAATCGGCTGGCTCCATACCAGGCCCTGCTGATGCCCGAGCGTCCCTGCACCACCAGCTCAAAAGGTCAACCAAGCGGGCGCAACAGCAATCCCCATGCCGCCCCTAGGACTATATGTTGGGCAGTTAGGTTGTTGGGGACAGTCAACCTGCTAGGTGGAGGCTATGTAGTGGTGCTTGGGGGAGCGTGTTTAACATTCCCCTCTACTTCGTTGTATCCAGCATGCCTCACTGTTCCCTCCCCAGCCACTTCGTCCAGATCCTCCCGGGGGATCCCGAGCCATTCCCAGGCCAGCCGGGAGACATCAATCAATCAATGTTTACTTATATAGCCCTAAATCACGAGTGTCTCAAAGGGCTGCACAAGCCAGAACGATATCCTCGGCTCAGATCCCACATCAGGGCAAGAAAAAATTCAACCCAATGGGATAACAATGAGAAAACTTGGAGGGGACCGCAGATGTGGGATTAGCGAGACTAATCATAGTCTTTCCAACGTGTCCTGGCTCTTCCACGTGGCGTCCTACCGGTCGGACGTGCCCTAAACACCTCCCTAGGGAGGCGTTCGGGTGGCATCCTGACCAGATGCCCGAACCACCTCATCTGGCTCCTCTCGATGTGGAGGAGCAGTGAATTTACTTTGAGCTCCCGGATGACAGACCTTCTCACCCTATCTCTAAGTGAGAGCCCCGCCACCCGGCGGAGGAAACTCATTTCGACCGCTTGTACCCGTGATCTTCTCCTGTCGGTCCTAACCCAAAGCTCATGACCATATGTGAGGATGGGAAAGTATATCGACCGGTGAATTGAGAGCTTTGCCTTCCGGCTCAGCTCCTTCTTCACCACAACGGATCGATACAGCGTCCGCATTACTGAAGATCCACCTATCGATCTCACGATGCACTCTTCCCTCACTCGTGAACAAGACTCTGAGGTACTTGAACTTCTCCACTAAAATGCCGCAGGTTGCCGACCACCGCTTTGGCTTTGTCAAGAAATGCAACATGCAAGTTGTTTTGGAGCAATCACTGAATTGATGATTTGTATTGTGTTACTTGCAGCCAAGGGAAGAAGCGTGGAAAAGAGGACAAACGAACTCAGAGTGCTGATAGAGCTAAAAGGAGGTAAGACTTTTACACGATTCTTTTGGAAGCAACTTTTTAGCTCCTTCGTGAGATTGTGTTCCACTTTTTAAGAACCACTTAAATAAATAGAAACCAGATCCAACCAGTCTGAATATCTTTTGGTTATGTGGAGTTTGCAGCTGAGATAGGCTCCAGCACCCCCCGCAACCCCAAAAGGGACAAGCGGTAGAAAAATGGATGGATGGATTGAGTTTGCAGTTTTGGTGAACTGTTAGTCAGAATTCTATGCACAGTTTTATAGTTTAATATTGTTTTGGAATTTTTCCTATTCAATAAAGAATTGTCCAGAGAAAGTTAAGATCTTTTTGAAGTATTTATTTGAGATTCCAAGTAACATCAGATTGCAAAGGAGAAAGTTAACGCTGCTACAGAAAGAAAGAAGGGGAGGGAAAAGGAGAGAGCGAGAGAATGAGACAAATAACTTTTAAATTTCATATTGCTTTTGGGAATAAGAGGAAGAGGGACAGGGTGGGTTTTGTGTGAATTGATTTGTTGAAAAACGCAACATTAACATTTATTGTGTACCTCTCAGGAGTTTAAAGAAGAGAGAAGATGAAGGCGATGAGAGAGTTGGAATATGGTGAGACTTTCACACACTAACTACGTGCACAGCAGTGCTGATTGCTCCAAGACTGCCAGGGAAGCTCAGCTTACCCTAAAATGTCCAAAAATGTTCTTATTTCTTGTCATTGATTGTGGTGGCGTCACCGCGTATTAATTAGTGTTAAACCTGAGTGTCCCTCCACTTTACTGGGGGAGCACAGAGTGGGTTGTCCCACTGCAGTCATCAGGTAACTCTTTGTCCTGCTCTTGTGTGACCGAAAGCTCTTCCCTGATGGCGGCAGATTGCTCTGCTGAGGCAGCGAGAGAAAGCACTGTCCTCTCGGTAGGTCAGAGGGCTGCCGATTATCTTCTCCGCTGTCCTGGTCACCCTGTGCGGGGCCTTCCTGTCTGCAGCAGAGCAGGCAGCAAACCACACATCAACCGGTTCTGTGGTGGCCCAATTAAAGGATACCTGCGCAGTGCTAAGAGATTTGAAAGTGTTTCAATGCAGAGGCAGAGAGGGAAGGGTATTACAAAAGTGCCATCAAGTTACTGCTCCGGAAAGATAACTATCTGTTTGCGACTTCCTGATTAATAGGACGTAACATGCGTTATGTGACGTCCTGTTTGCTTGTTGGCAAACACCAAGATGCTCCATGCATGTTGTCAGCTAACTCATGATGCTGTTTTGTTGTGTACCAGGTATTTGCCAAAGAGGGCAGAAGAACCCCCCGCCACCCCTAAAGGGACAAGCGGTAGAAAATATATGGATGGATATATCCAAGAAGAACCCCAGCGCGAACCGCAGCGCGAACCGCAGCCCGTCGGTGCCGGCAGCATTGAACAGCAGCCCGTCTGTGCTGACAGCATTGAAATAAGGTGAGGCTTTCACACAATACGGAAAACATTCATGGTGTGTCCTGAGAATCCGATTTATTGGCCAAATATGTTTGACACACAGGGAATTGAACTTAGTAGACTGTGCTCTCCTTGATCAATGCCAGAATGCGCTGATTTCGAAGATCATGTACACCAGGGGTCCCCATACTACGGCCCGGAGACCCGGATCCGGCCACCGACATCCACCATCTGGCCCCTCAAAAAAAAACGAAATTAAAAATTCTGTCCAGCCACTCAGACAAATCGGATTGTTGACGTCGATGCCCATATCTACATTTCCAAAACAGAAGTGTGGGATACTTCTCTTAAATGCCCTATTTGTCTTTGACTTTATTCAATGTTTGGAGAGTCATCCCGACATGTATGTGAAGCTACCCCGATATGTATGTGACGTAACCACGATATTTATGTAGCGTTATCCCGATACGTATGTACAGTTATCCCGATGTTTATGTAGCGTTGCCCCAATATTTATGTGGAGTTACCCCGATATGTAAGTGGAGTTACCCCGATATGTAAGTGGAGTTACCCCGATATGTAAGTGGAGTTACCCCGATATGTAAGTGGAGTTACCCCGATATGTAAGTAGAGTTACCCCGATATGTATGTAGAGTTACCCCGATATGTTTGTGGCGTTATCCAGATATGTATGTGAAGTTATCTTGAAATGTATGTAGTTATCTTGATATGTGTAAAGTTATCCCAATATGTATGTGGAGGTACCGTATTTTTCGGAGTATAAGTCGCTCCGGAGTATAAGTCGCACCGGCCGAAAATGCATAATAAAGAAGGAAAATAACATTTATAAGTCGCATTTTTTGGGGAAATGTATTTGATAAAAGCCAACAGCAAGAATAGACATTTGAAAGGCAATTTAAAATAAATAAAGAATAGTGAACAATAGGCTGAATAAGTGTACGTTATATGAGGCATAAATAACCAACTGGTATGTTAACGTAACATATTATGGTAAGAGTCATTCAAATAACTATAACATATAGAACATGCTATACGTTTACCAAACAATCTGTCACTCCTAATCGCTAAATCCCATGAAATCTTATACGTCTAGTCTCTTACGTGAATGACATCAATAATATTATTTGATATTTTACTCTAACGTGTTAATCATTTCACACATAAGTCGCATAACTGCGACTTATAGTCCGAAAAATACGGTACCCCAATATTTATGTAGAGTTATCCCGATATTTATGTAGAGTTACCTTGATATGTTTGTGGCGTTATCCAGATATGTATGTCAAGTTTACCCTGAAATGTATGTAGTTATCTTGATATGTGTAAAGTTATCCCGATATTTTTGTGGAGTTACCCCAATATGTATGTAGAGTTATCCCGATGTTTATGTAGAGGTATCTCGATATTTATGTGGAGTTATCTCGATGTGTATGTAGAGGTATCTCGATATTTATGTGGAGTTATCTCGATGTGTATGTAGAGTTATCTCAATATTTATGTGGAGTTATCCCGATATTTATGTGGAGTTATCCCGATATTTATGTAGAGTTATCCCGATATGTATGTAGAGTTACCCCAATATTCATGTGGAGGTACCCCGATATGTATGTAGAGTTATCTCGATATGTATGTAGAGTTATCCCGATATGTACAGTATGTAGAGTTATCCCGATATGTATGTAGAGTTATCCCGATATTTATGTAGAGTTATCTCGATATTTATGTAGAGTTATCTCAATATTTATGTAGAGTTATCTCAATATGTATGCAGAGTTATCCCGATATGTATGTAGAGATATCTCAATATGTATGTGGAGTTATCCCGATATGTACGTGGAGTTATCTCGATATGTATGTCGAGTTAACCCGATACCAATATTTTGGTACCAGAACCAAAATGTATTTCGATACTTTTCAAAATAAAATTGACCACCAAAATTGCAATTAGCTGCATTTTAACAAATTGTTTTTTCGAAGATTTTATAGGCGGAGTAGTGTGACTCTCCTTGGCTGACTTTGACGAGCCTTTATTTACGATTTTAGAATGTTTGTTTTTTTTAAAAATAGACATAAGTATTGTGAATGATAGGCAACATTTCCCCTTAACAAAGTTTAAATTGACTGACTTAGAGCTGTTGAGCCATGAACATTTTTTCTTTTACTGGGGATTCTTTCCAAATGCAAGCAGGCCTGTGAAGCGCCAAATGGGAATGAGGAAGTTGAGAAAAGTGTGTTTACCTTCTGACAAGCAAAGGTTTCCTTTCTCCGCCAGTTTAGTGCCTGAGAGGCCTGACGTGGAAAGAGGCGTCGTGAGGCCGCCGCCCACCCTGGCGTCGTGCATGACGGCTCCGTGCAAAGGCGTGTTCTGTTTGACGGGCTTCCTGGTTCTGTTCAGCTGCATGGTGATCGGCCTGGCCGTCGTTAACTCCAAGCTGGATCAGGTCAGGAACCAGCTGAGCGCCACCGAAGACGTCCGGCGCCGCATGAACAAGATCCTGTTTGAGCAACGGCAGCTCGTTGACAAGCACGAGAGCATCTTGCTGGAGGTGGAGCGCTCTATAGGACTGATCGCCAAATCCACCAAACAAGTGGTCTTGCTGGAAAAGGTCAAAGTGGAGTACCAGCTACTGAACAACACTTGTGTGAGTCCCCTGAATGAATGCGTGAAGAAGACGGAGACCGCGGTCATGGAACTGCAAAAGACCAAGGCCGATCTGACCACCAACTGGAAAACGTGCGAAAACATTCCGTCATCAGTAAGAACCATCGAGGCAAACCATAAGAACCTGACGGAAGACCAGTTGGAGATTTTGAATATACAGCGCACAATGCAGGGACTGCTGCGTGCCATCGCCTGTGGCAACGACGTGAAAGGGCGCATGAGTTGCAAACCTAAATGAGAGTACAACACAAATAACAGGCAAAAAGTTTACCTCTCGGGTTTTCTTGGGGTCCACTGCCGTCTGAGAGGTCCCCAAGAACCTTCACGAGCCGAGGCACATACAGTCTTGGGTGGTCTCAGGGGCGGAGCTTCAGAGGTGGTGGGGAAGCCGCCCCGCCCCGCAGGGAAGTTGGTCACGACGGGCCCCTTACCTGGCTCCGGGCTGGGCACCGATGAAAGAGCCGGACGTGTGTCAGGCTGCCCAGGTCAGGAGGTTTGTGGCGTTATCCCGATATGTATGTGGAGTTACCCTGAAATGTATGTGGAGTTACCCTGAAATGTATGTGGAGTTACCCTGAAATGTATGTGGAGTTACCCTGAAATGTATGTGGAGTTATCCCGATATGTATGTGGAGTTATCCCGATATGTATGTGGAGTTATCCCGATATGTATGTGGAGTTACCCTGAAATGTATGTGGAGTTACCCTGAAATGTATGTGGAGTTACCCTGAAATGTATGTGGAGTTATCCCGATCTGTATGTGGAGCTATCCCGATATGTATGTGGAGTTACCCTGAAATGTATGTGGAGTTACCCTGAAATGTATGTGGCGTTACCCTGAAATGTATGTGGCGTTACCCTGAAATGTATGTGGAGTTATCCCGATATGTATGTGGAGTTATCCCGATATGTATGTGGAGTTATCCCGATATGTATGTGGAGTTACCCTGAAATGTATGTGACGTTACCCTGAAATGTATGTGGAGTTATCCCGATCTGTATGTGGAGTTATCCCGATATGTATGTGGAGTTACCCTGAAATGTATGTGGCGTTACCCTGAAATGTATGTGGAGTTACCCTGAAATGTATGTGGAGTTACCCTGAAATGTATGTGGAGTTATCCAGAAATGTATGTGGAGTTATCCAGAAATGTATGTGGAGTTATCCAGATATGTATGTGGAGTTACCCCGATATGTATGTGGAGTTATCCAGATATGTATGTGAAGTTACCCTGAAATGTGTGTGGAGTTATCCCGAAATGTATGTGGCGTTACCCTGAAATGTATGTGGAGTTATCCCGATATGTATGTGGAGTTATCCCGATATGTGTGTGGAGTTATCCCGATATGTGTGTGGAGTTACCCTGAAATGTATGTGGCGTTACCCTGAAATGTTTGTGGAGTTATCCCGATATGTATGTGGAGTTATCCCGTTATGTATGTGGAGTTACCCTGAAATGTATGTGGCGTTACCCTGAAATGTATGTGGCGTTACCCTGAAATGTATGTGTAGTTACCCTGAAATGTATGTGGCGTTACCCTGAAATGTATGTGGAGTTACCCTGAAATGTATGTGGAGTTATCCAGAAATGTATGTGGAGTTATCCAGATATGTATGTGGAGTTATCCAGATATGTATGTGGAGTTACCCCGATATGTATGTGAAGTTACCCTGAAATGTATGTGGAGTTACCCTGAAATGTATGTGGCGTTACCCTGAAATGTATGTGGAGTTATCCAGAAATGTATGTGGAGTTATCCAGATATGTATGTGGAGTTACCCTGATATGTATGTGGAGTTATCCAGATATGTATGTGAAGTTACCCTGAAATGTGTGTGGAGTTATCCCGATATGTGTGTGGAGTTACCCTGAAATGTATGTGAAGTTATCCCGAAATGTATGTGGAGGTACCCTGAAATGTATGTAGAGTTATCTTGATATGTGTAAAGTTATCCCGATATTTATGTAAAGTTATCCCGATATGTATGTGGAGGTACCCTGAAATGTATGTAGAGTTATCTTGATAAGTGTAAAGTTATCCCGATATTTATGTAAAGTTATCCCGATATTTATGTAAAGTTATCCTGATATGTATGTGGAGTTATCCCGATATGTATGTGGAGGTACCCTAAAATGTATGTAGAGTCATCTTGATATGTGTAAAGTTATCCCGATATTTATGTAAAGTTATCCCGATATTTATGTAGAGTTACCCCGATATGTATGTGGAGTTACCCTGAAATGTATGTGGAGTTACCCAGGAAATGTATGTGGAGTTACCCTGGAATGTATGTAGAGTTATCTTAGACTTAGACTTAGACTTCCTTTTTATTGTCATTCAAATTTGAACTTTACAGTACAGATAAGAACGAAATTTCGTTACATAAGCTCATGGTAGTGCAGGATGAAAAAAGCAATAAGGTGCATATATAAACAAATATATATATATATAAATATGTATATAAATATATATAAATAAATAAATAGATTACTGTACAGATAAATATATTGCACTTTCTCACATGCGTCCACGTTTATGGATGGATGTTATATACATATATTATATGTCTTTTTTTATTCCAGCGAGTTAATCCATTTTGGGGGGAGTTGAGGGGATCATTTAATTATGATGCGTTCAAAGATCTTACAGCCTGAGGGAAGAAGCCGTTACAGAACCTGGGGATTCTGCTTCGGAGGCTGCGGAACCTCTTCCTAGAGTCCAGCAGTGAAAACAGTCCTTGGTGGGGGTGGGAGGAGTCTCTGCAGATTTTCTGAGCCCTGGTCAGGCAGCGGCTTTTTTGCGATCTCCTGGATAGGAGGAAGAGGGGTCCTGATGATCTTTTCCACCACTCTCTGGAGAGACTTCCAGTCTGAGGCACTGCAGGCTCCAGTCCAGACAGAGATGCAGTTGGTCAGCAGGTGGTCTCTATGGTGCCTCTGTAGAATGGGGGGAGGGAGCTGTGCTCTTTTAATCCCACGCAAAAAGTGCATGCGCTGCTGAGCTCTTTTTACAAGAGCTCCGGTGTGTAGGGACCAGGTTATATGGTCAGTTATCTGCACCCCCAGGAACTTGGTGCTGCTTACTATCTCCACTGCTGTGCCGTTGATGTAGAGTTAGTTATCCTGATATTTATGTAGTAACCCCGATATTTATGTGGAGGTACCCCGATATGTATGTAGAGTTATCCCGATATGTATGTGGAGTTAGTCCCCAAAACCCTTTTTGAGCCGAGGCACATTCAGTCTTGGCTGTTCTCAGGGGCAGAGTTTCAGGGAAGGTGGTCACGGCGGGCCCCTTACCTGGCTCCGGGCTGGGCACCGATGAAAGAGCTGGACGTGTGTGGGCTTACAGCAGACCTGGGCATTCTACGGCCCGCGGGGCCACATCCGGCCCGCGTGAGGCCAATCATAAATCACAATATACATTTTAAAAAGTATCTATGTCGAGTGTGCAATACAACGGTGCTGCTTTTGTTTTGAAAAGCGTTATTTGTATTACTTCCGTGTGGACGTATGCTCGTGCGCGATTGTGAGTGAATGTGAACAGCGGCAATCACAAATTACAAAATAAATTTAAAAAAAACATCTATGTCGTGCGTGCAATACAACTGTGCTGCTTTTATTTTGAAAAGTGTTATTTATGGGCGTATGTCCGTGTGTAACCTGTGAGTGAAGGTGCACGGCGACAAGTGATGCCCGGTTACCCCCGAGACGCTAAAAAGAGAAAAGTTGATGAGGAATGGCGTGTTTTCAACAAGACATGGACTGCCAAGTATTTCTTCACAGAAATGAAAGGTAAAGCCGTGTGCTTAATTTGTGGTACACAGGTTGCTGTGTTTAAAGAATATCATTTGAATCGCCACTACATGACGAAGCACCAGGAAAAATACCGGAATCTGTCTGACGAAGCGCGCCCAAGGGAGGCTGATGCGTTGATGGTAAAACTGCAAACCCAACAAGGACTTTTTGCCAAATGTCACACCCCCAGAGATGCAGCCGTCAGGACAAGTTTCGAAATTTCTCACAAAATCGCCAGAAAAAGTATGGCGTTTTCTGACGGAGAGTTTATTAAGGAGTGCTTAGTGGACTCTGTTGCGCTGATATACCCGGAGAAGAGGGGCGCATTTGAGAACGTGTCACTCTCCCGACGCACTGTAACGAGGCGGGTTGAGACCATCGCTGGAAACTTGGAGCTTCAGCTGAAGAACAGACTGGCCGACTTTGACTGTTTTTCGCTGGCTTTGGATGAGAGCTGCGATGTACGTGACACCGCCCAGCTGCTCATCTTCTTACGTGGGATAACTGCAGACTGTCAAATCACGGAGGAGCTGGCAGCCATGCAGTCAGTTAAAGAGACAACCACAGGTAATGACTTGTTCACATAGGTAAATGCGTGTTTGGACATGTTAGGACTGAAATGGGACAAGCTGGCAGGTGTGACAACAGATGGTTGTCCAAATCTGACGGGGAAAAATGTTGGACTTTTAAAAAGAGGATGCAGGATAAAGTGACAGAAATGGACATTTTTGCATTGTATTATACATCAGGAAGTGTTGTGTAAGACAGTGTTAAAAATAAAACCATCAAAAGCAATATGCTTTTGGATAAAGTTAAGTTAGGTTAAATGAAATTATTATTATTTTTATTTATTTTGCGGTATATCAAAAATAATTTGAGAAAAATGTATTTGAAATATTGTCGGTGTGGCCCTCCAACAGTGCTCAGGTTGCTCACGTGGCCCCCGGTAAAAATGAATTGCTCACCCCTGCCTTACAGGCTGCCCAGGTCAGAGGTTTGTGGCGTTATCCCGATATGTATGTGGAGTTACCCTGAAATGTATGTAGAGTTATCCTGATATGTGTAAAGTTACCCCGATATTTATGTGGAGGTACCCCGATATGTATGTAGAGTTACCCCGATATGTATGTGGAGTTAGTCCCCAAAAACCTTTTTGAGCCGAGGCACATACAGTCTTGGGTGTTCTCAGGGGCGGAGCTTCAAGGGGCGTGGGGAAGCCACCCCGCAGGGAAGGTGGACACGGCGGGCCCCTTACCTGGCTCCGGGCTGGGCACTGATGAAAGAGCTGGACCTGTGTGGGCTTACAGGCTTGGCCATTTAGTTCCAGTGACAGGAACTTTGAATGCTCCAGGATACCAAAACATTTTGGACAATTCCATGGGATGGCACTTCAAGTTCACATGTGAGTAAAGGCAGGGGGTCAAATATTTTTGGCAATATAGTGTGTGTGTGTATACATATATATATATTTATATATATATATATGTGTGTGTGTATATATATATATATATATATATATATATATATATATATATATATACGTGTGTATATATTATATAGGTATATATGTGTATATATAAGTATATATGTCTATATAAATGTATATATGTGTATATATATATATTATATATATATATGTATATACCTATATATATGTGTGTATATATATATATATATATATATATATATATACACACATATAAACATATATACATATATATAAATATATATACGTGTGTATATATTATATAGGTATATATGTGTATATATAAGTATATATGTCTATATAAAAGTATATATGTGTATATATATATGTATATACCTATATATATGTGTGTGTAAATATATATATATATATATATATACACATATAAACATATATATATAAATATATATACGTGTGTATATATTATATAGGTATATATGTGTATATATAAGTATATATGTCTATATAATAGTATATATGTGTATATATATATTATATATATATATGTATATACCTATATATATGTGTGTGTAAATATATATATACATACACACATATAAACATATATATATATATATCTACATCTGTATGTATATAAATAAACATATATATATATCTACATCTGTATGTATATAAATATACATACAGATGTATATGTACATATATATATATATGCGTATATATATATACGCATAAGTATATGTACATTTGTGTATATATATATATATATATATACGTGTGTGTATTCTTTATCATTTTAAAACGACGTATAATGTCACAGCCTGTAAGCCATTAGTCATCGCATCCAGGCGGTGGCGGTGTTTCAGTAATTCAATTTGCATTCGCTGTTAAACAATAAAGAAGAAGAAACATTTAATCGTCATTTCCGGCAAATTTACGCAAATCCAAATGCGTCTTTACAAGAAATGTGACTCGAAATTGACATTTAAAATGCGCTATGTACTAAAAAAAAGTGTATTTTATGACACGGAACGGAATCATACATTGTAACAGTATTTTATTTTTTAAACAAACATACATTTATAATTCACACAAAAGTCAAGGCACTTTTAACATCAAGGAGGGAAAACTAAAGAGTAATAATACTACAAATATGAAGGAAAAAAAGAAAGAAAGAAAAAAGGGCTACCTAAATCTCTCTAAATGTTTATTTCAAAAGATATCAATTTAAGGGCTTTTGTACTCTTAATCATTCTCTAAGATTCGATTGATAATTGTAAAGATTGGAACAATATGATAGATCTTTTTTCACACTTCCGCATTTTAAACCGGAACTGGTGCGCAACGACATCCGGTAACGTTGTTTTTTTTGTTTGTTTTTTATAAACCTTTATTTATAAATTTTGACATTTACAAACAGTTGAGAAATAATAATCAAAGTAAGTACAAAAACGGTACAAAAACAGTACAAAACAGCACCAGGGGTTTGTTTTTTTCTAGACTTTTTTTTTTTTTTTTTGAATGTAAGAAAGTGCTTTATGGTTGCTAGGCAACAGGTTTGCATTATAGGAAAGAAAGGTGTCAAACAAAAGACACAAACACTTGACAACTGTTTTTCATCACTTTAGGACAACAATGAAGGAACTTTCCACCCAATCAGTGCCATTGAAATGTTGCAACTTTCAAAATAAAATGCCACTTTTTTCCCAACTTGCATTGGTTCATAAAGTGGTGTGTAAGATTAGAGATGTCCGATAAATGCTTTAAAAATGTATTATAGTAAATTATCGGTATCGATTTTTTATTATCGGTATCGTTTTGTTTTTTGTTGTTGTTTTTTTAAATTAAATCAACATAAAAAACACAAGATACACTTACAATTAGTGCACCAACCCAAAAAACCTCCCTCCCCCATTTACACTCATTCACACAAAAGGGTTGTTTCTTTCTGTTATTAATATTCTGCTTCCTACATTATATGTCAATATATATCAATACAGTCTGCAAGGGATACAGTCCGTAAGCACACATGATTGTGCGTGCTGCTGCTCCACTAATAGTACTAACTAGGGATGTCCGATAATGGCTTTTTGCCGATATCCGATATGCCGATATTGTCCAACTCTTTAATTACCGACACCGATATCAACCGATACCGATATCAACCGATGTATACAGTCGTGGAATTAACACATTATTATGCCTAATTTGGACAACCAGGTATGGTGAAGATAAGGTACTTTTTAAAAAAATTAATCAAATGAAATAAGATAAATAAATTAAAAACATTTTCTTGAATAAAAAAGAAAGTAAAACAATATAAAAACAGTTACATAGAAACTAGTAATGAATGAAAATTTGTAAAATGAAGTGTTAAAGGTTAGTACTATTAGTGGAGCAGCAGCACGCACAATCATGTGTGCTTACGGACTGTATCCCTTGCAGACTGTATTGATATATATTGATATATCATGTAGGAAGCAGAATATTAATAACAGAAAGAAACAACCCTTTTGTGTGAATGAGTGTAAATGGGGGAGGGAGGTTTTTTGGGTTGGTGCACTAATTGTAAGTGTATCTTGTGTTTTTTATGTGGATTTAATTTTTTTTTAAAAAGAAGCAGATACTGATAATAAAAAAACCGATACCGATAATTTTTGATATTACATTTTAACGCATTTATATAACATCGGCAGACCGATATTATCGGACATCTCTAGTACTAACCTTTAGAATAGAATAGAATAGAAAGTACTTTATTGATCCCTGGGGGAAATTCAGCACCACAGTTCGCTCACAATAGACAGTAATAATAATAAATAATATATGTATAATATATTATATATATATAATATATAAATAACATAAATATATATTCTACTCATTTTCATTCATTACTAGTGTCTATGTAACTGTTTTTATATTGTTTTACTTTCTTTTTTATTCAAGAAAATGTTTTTACTTTATCTTATTTTATTTTATTATTTAAAAAAAAAAAAAGGACCTTATCTTCACCATACCTGGCTGTCCAAATTAGGCATAATAATGTGTTAATTCCACGACTGTATGTATCGGTATCGGTTGATATCGGTATCGGTAATTAAAGATTGGACAGTATCGTAATATCGGCAAAAAGCCATTATCGGACATCCCAAAGCAAGATCTCTAAGGTGGACTCATGTGAGTTGTTAGTAGGGCTGTGAATCTTTGGGTGTCCCACGATTCGATTCAATATCGATTCTTGGGGTCACGATTTGATTCAAAATCGATTTTTTTTTTCAATTCAACACGATTCTCGATTCAAAAACGATTTTTTTCTCATTGAAATATGGCACATATGCAAAGAATTTCAACTTTTATTCTTGTAAATGACGCAACTTCCTGTGGACCATGTGACATATTTCACAGGGGGGGGGGGGGGACTGAGTGGCTGTTTTTTTTCTAGACCCTCACGTGATTTAGCCGTGCGGTGACGTCACCATCCACCCCGGAAGTGTCGGCCGGTGATGGCGGCCTCGTCAGCTTGTGTTTGAGAAGACAGCACAAAGTTCTGTGAGCGACACCCACACTCACACACCCTCGCACCCTCCACTTCACTCTGCCGGAGACGCTGCGGACTCACACCGGCACACCTCCCCCCTGCCGGCGCCCGGTGCCCCCCGGTGGTCTTTGTGAGACCCCCCGCAGTAAGTTAGCTTAGCAGGCTAACAGGATGTCGCTCTTCCAGTCTGCGCTCGATTTCCTCGCCGGGCCCGGCTCGCTGGGAGCGGCCAGCCGGGACCAGAACGACTTTGTGGGGCAGCTGGTGGAGCTGGGAGACATGAAGCTAAGGATCAAGCGGGTGATCGCGGAAGGTAAGATGTTGCTGTGCTAACTATGCTAGCCCGCTAGTTAGCATTGTGGAAGCTAGTCTGCGAAACATCCATCCATTTCCTACCGCTTGTCCCTTTTGGGGTTGCGGGGAGGGTCGCTGGAGCCTATCCCAGCTGCATTCGGGCGGAAGGCGGGGTACACCCTGGACAAGTCGCCACCTCATCACAGGGCCAACACAGACAACATTCACACTCACATTCACACACTATCCATCCATTCATTTTCTACCGCTTGTCCCTTTTGGGGTTGCGGGGAGGGTCGCTGGAGCCTATCCCAGCTGCATTTGGGTGGAAGGCGGGGTACACCCTGGACAAGTCGCCACCTCATCACAGGGCCAACACAGACAACATTCACACTCACGTTCACAGACTAGCTATCCATCCATCCATTTCCTACCGTTTGTCCCTTTTGGGGTCGCGGGGGGTGCTGGAGTCTATCCCAGCTGCATTTGGGTGGAAGGCGGGGTACACCCTGGACAAGTCGCCACCTCATCACAGGGCCAACACAGACAACATTCACACTCACATTCACACACTATCCATCCATTCATTTTCTACCGCTTGTCCCTTTTGGGGTTGCGGGGGGTGCTGGAGCCTATCCCAGCTGCATTTGGGTGGCAGGCGGGGTACACCCTGGACAAGTCGCCATCTCATCACAGGGCCAACACAGACAACATTCACACTCACATTCACACACTATCCATCCATTCATTTTCTACCGCTTGTCCCTTTTGGGGTTGCGGGGGGTGCTGGAGCCTATCCCAGCTGCATTCGGGTGGAAGGCGGGGTACACCCTGGACAAGTCGCCACCTCATCACAGGGCCAACACAGACAACATTCACACTCACATTCACACACTATCCATCCATTTTCTACCGCTTGTCCCTTTTGGGGTTGCGAGGAGGGTCGCTGGAGCCTATCCCAGCTGCATTCGGGTGGAAGGCGGGGTACACCCTGGACAAGTCGCCACCTCATCACAGGGCCAACACAGACAACATTCACACTCACATTCACACACTATCCATCCATTCATTTTCTACCGCTTGTCCCTTTTGGGGTTGCGGGGAGGGTCGCTGGAGCCTATCCGGTAGGAACGTCTTAGAGACATGAAACAAATACCTCTATGTAGGTCTCACCTAGACCTACATTTCATAGATTGACATCCTTCAGCAAGAATCAACAGGAAGTTTGCAATCCCTCCTTCAAACCTACATTTTTGTTAAAACCGGTCACCAAACATCAAACATTATCTCCTCTGAGCGCGTTTGTCGTTTCGGCTTCAAACTACTACAGGAGAGAGATTGAACCCTTCTGATTACAAGTTGACGAAAGAGTAGGTCTCACTCAGGACTACCACTGGACAAAAGTATTGGGACACCTAGGACTAGCACCAGCCAAAATGCGAACCCGACCAACGCTGCTTGCAGCTTTAATTAATCATTGATATTGGTATCGGCCCTTAAGAAACCATATCGGTCCGTCTGTCAACAATACGTCAATTATTTGCAAATAAAGGTGCGTGACATTACAATATCACGACATCCCTTGAAGGGATTTTAGTGCGATTTGACACTTTATTTGAAGAACATGTGACTAAACCACATCAATGTTTCATTTTGCCCAGGCGGCTTTGCGTTTGTGTACGAAGCCCAGGACACAGGAAGTGGCAAAGACTACGCTCTGAAGGTGAGAAGAAAACCGTATTCAATAACTCCCAAATGTGCCAAATTGATGTCTTTTCCATCCTTGTATGATTAGAATGTGTTTACGTTTGTCGTGCCCGAGCAAGACGTCACCTGATTGGAGCAAAATGAATGTTTACGTCTTGTTTCAGCGACTCTTGTCCAACGAAGATGAGAAGAGCAAGGAAATCATCCAAGAAGTTTGCTTTATGGTATGACAGCTGAACAGGCTCCAGGACTTATAAATAAATGAGCGCGGTTTCATGTTCTGGACCTTGTTTCCTCGTAGAAAAAGCTATCGGGACACCCCAACGTGGTCCAGTTCTGCTCGGCTGCCTCCATCAGCAAGGAGGAGTCCGACACCGGACAGGCCGAGTTCCTGATCCTCACTGAGCTGTGCAAAGGTGAACG
This sequence comes from Entelurus aequoreus, assembly GCF_033978785.1. Classification (NCBI taxonomy): domain Eukaryota; kingdom Metazoa; phylum Chordata; class Actinopteri; order Syngnathiformes; family Syngnathidae; genus Entelurus; species Entelurus aequoreus. The sequence goes on from NC_084747.1 coordinate 2,413,830, forward strand.
CTTACTTTTTCTTGGTCGGACATACCGTCGTGGTCAAAAGTGTACATACACTTGCAGGGATGATTTTTGATAAGGAATTATCGAGTTCGAGCCTATTATCAAATCCTCTCATCGAACCGATTCCTTATCGATTCTCTTATCGAGTCCAGATAGGTTGTTGTATGTGGAAAAAAAACACAATATTTGGATTAACAAAAGCTCACTTTTATTATATAATAAAAAAATAAAATCTAATAAATAAATATTGACTGTTACCCACCTAAAAAAATAAAATAAAATAAATAAATATTGACTGTTGTTACCCAAAGTATATTAAGTGGGATTTTTCAGAGAAACAAATATATACAGTAACACAAAAACAACCTGTCTCTGTGATCACTATAGGTGTATAAATAATAATGTAGTGTTAAATAAAATCAGTCCCTTGGGCACAAAACTGAAAATAATACAGCTCTCCAAAAAGTGCACTTCTGCTGCTATTGGAACATAACTGTTTGTTATGATGCTTTGACATTTTTGCACTTTATTTCTTTATTGAAAGAACATTCTATGAAGAGAAAAGTTCTTTGCAAATGTGGTTACAATGCTAATAAATGAAAAGTTAAAGCTAAAAAAAGAAATACACTTTATTGAGTTAACATTATTTCTTTATAGGGGGAAAAAATGTTATGAGCTAGAGAATATAACAACTACACTACCCATCATGCAACGGGAGTGACGAGCATGCGCGGTAGCCCCGAAAAGTGTTGCATGTTGCCACGCTGTGAAAGTAAACGTCAAGAACTCAGCCAACACGCCTCGTCTGCATTATTTACAATTAGACCGACAACACATCTACAGTTTGATTGTGTTTTGTTTACAAAGAAAGAAAAACAAAAGTTAAAAAAGGGAGATATGTTGTATATATATGTATGTGCTGCCGTTGTTTTAAGAACGTTGCGACAGCTGCCGTAAAGGAGGTGCGTTGCTAGCCTGGTTGCTATGTTTCCGGTTGGTCGTAAAAGTGTTGGTCATGTGTTTTACCCTGCTCAAATCTCTCAGTAAAGTTATCCGATGGATTATGGCTTTTGTTTTGAACTTTATTACACCTTGGAGCGCTTTTTCCCGTCCATTGTTTTCCTGCTTTCGCTATCTGCTCCTAATGACTGAGCTACGTGACGTCATTTATTGTGATGTCCCACGGAGCATTTCTGGTCGGGACGGGATTCGAATAAAGAATCAACTCTTTTCCTTTACTATAGTGGTCTCGATAACGGGTACCGGTTCTCAAAAAGGGATTCGAGTCCAAGGACTCGGTTCTTTTCTTATCAAACAACCGGGAAAACCGGTTTCGAGTATCATCCCTATACACTTGTAAAGAACATCATGTCATGGCTGTCTTGACTTTCCAATCATTTCTACAACTCTTATGTTTTTGTGATGTAGTGATTGGAGCACATACTTGTTGGTCACAAAAAACATTCATGAAGTTTCCTTCTTTTATGAATTTATTATGGGTCTACTGAAAATGTGAGCAAATGTGCTGCGTCAAAAGTTTACGTACAGCAATGTTAATATTTGCTTACATGTCCCTTGGCAAGTTTACCTGCAATAAGGCGCTTTTGGTAGCCATTGTTGCGTTGACCAGCATTCCTCCAATGGGGAATTCAAATTGCTAGTCTCTCCCAGATTCTTTTTATGGCACATACGCTGATGTTTATATTCAATCAACAGGCAGTAGTTGGTATTTTGTGGTTTATTCTCCAAGCTTAGAGGACAAACCTGAGACCAATCTAGCACACCAGCGTTCCCCAGCCCGGTCTAGCTCGGTCTTCCCTCCAACCCCCGGAAGTCCCGTGATCTTCCCTCTGTCCCTCGCCCCCACTCCCTTTGTTTAGACTACTCCGAGTTATCTCTACTCTGACACATTCCAATCTAGAAGGCCAACACCTTACTATGAGACTCAAAAGAAGGAAGAATACTAGCTATTCTTTATATGACTATAGGAGTTGAGAAAGAAGTAACACTTAAATATGGATATGATTCTGATCTGCTTCCAACACCATCCACAAGCTTCTGCTGGAATTTTTCACCACAAAATTGCTGCAGTTCAGCTAAATGTGTTGCTTTTCTGACATGGACTTGTTTCTTCAGCATTGTCCACACGTTTAAGTCAGGACTTTGGGAAGGCCATTCTTAAACCTTCATTCTAGCTTGATTTAGCCATTCCTTTACCACTTTTGACATGTGTTTGGGGTGGGGCTGGGCGATATGGCCTTTTATTAACATGTGGATATGTTTAGTCCATGTCACGATACACCATATATATGTGGATATGTTTAGTCCATGTCACGATACACCATATATATGTGGATATGTTTAGTCCATGTCACGATACACCATATATATGTGGATATGTTTAGTCCATGTCACGATACACCATATATATGTGGATATGTTTAGTCCATGTCACCATACACCATATATATGTGGATATGTTTAGTCCATGTCACCATACACCATATATATGTGGATATGTTTAGGCCATGTCACGATACACCATATATATGTGGATATGTTTAGTCCATGTCACCATACACCATATATATGTGGATATGTTTAGTCCATGTCACGATACACCATATATATGTGGATATGTTTAGTCCATGTCACGATACACCATATATATGTGGATATGTTTAGTCCGTGTCACGATACACCATATATATGTGGATATGTTTAGTCCATGTCACGATACACCATATATATGTGGATATGTTTAGTCCATGTCACGATACACCACATATATGTGGATATGTTTAGTCCATGTCACGATACACCATATATATGTGGATATGTTTAGTCCATGTCACGATACACCATATATATGTGGATATGTTTAGTCCATGTCACCATACACCATATATATGTGGATATGTTTAGTCCATGTCACCATACACCATATATATGTGGATATGTTTAGTCCATGTCACGATACACCATATATATGTGGATATGTTTAGTCCATGTCACCATACACCATATATATGTGGATATGTTTAGTCCATGTCACGATACACCATATATATGTGGATATGTTTAGTCCATGTCACGATACACCATATATATGTGGATATGTTTAGTCCATGTCACGATACACCATATATATGTGGATATGTTTAGTCCATGTCACGATACACCATATATATGTGGATATGTTTAGTCCATGTCACGATACACCATATATATGTGGATATGTTTAGTCCATGTCACCATACACCATATATATGTGGATATGTTTAGTCCATGTCACCATACACCATATATATGTGGATATGTTTAGGCCATGTCACGATACACCATATATATGTGGATATGTTTAGTCCATGTCACCATACACCATATATATGTGGATATGTTTAGTCCATGTCACGATACACCATATATATGTGGATATGTTTAGTCCATGTCACGATACACCATATATATGTGGATATGTTTAGTCCGTGTCACGATACACCATATATATGTGGATATGTTTAGTCCATGTCACGATACACCATATATATGTGGATATGTTTAGTCCATGTCACGATACACCACATATATGTGGATATGTTTAGTCCATGTCACGATACACCATATATATGTGGATATGTTTAGTCCATGTCACGATACACCATATATATGTGGATATGTTTAGTCCATGTCACCATACACCATATATATGTGGATATGTTTAGTCCATGTCACCATACACCATATATATGTGGATATGTTTAGTCCATGTCACGATACACCATATATATGTGGATATGTTTAGTCCATGTCACCATACACCATATATATGTGGATATGTTTAGTCCATGTCACGATACACCATATATATGTGGATATGTTTAGTCCATGTCACGATACACCATATATATGTGGATATGTTTAGGCCATGTCACGATACACCATATATATGTGGATATGTTTAGTCCATGTCACGATACACCATATATATGTGGATATGTTTAGTGAGTCCATGTCACGATACACCATATATATGTGGATATGTTTAGTCCATGTCACGATACACCATATATATGTGGATATGTTTAGTCCATGTCACGATACACCATATATATGTGGATATGTTTAGTCCACGTCACGATACACCATATATATGTGGATATGTTTAGTCCATGTCACGATACACCATATATATGTGGATATGTTTAGTCCATGTCACGATACACCATATATATGTGGATATGTTTAGGCCATGTCACGATACACCATATATATGTGGATATGTTTAGTCCATGTCACGATACACCATATATATGTGGATATGTTTAGTGAGTCCATGTCACGATACACCATATATATGTGGATATGTTTAGTCCATGTCACGATACACCATATATATGTGGATATGTTTAGTCCATGTCACGATACACCATATATATGTGGATATGTTTAGTCCATGTCACGATACACCATATATATGTGGATATGTTTAGTCCATGTCACGATACACCATATATATGTGGATATGTTTAGTCCATGTCACCATACACCATATATATGTGGATATGTTTAGTCCATGTCACCATACACCATATATATGTGGATATGTTTAGGCCATGTCACGATACACCATATATATGTGGATATGTTTAGTCCATGTCACCATACACCATATATATGTGGATATGTTTAGTCCATGTCACGATACACCATATATATGTGGATATGTTTAGTCCATGTCACGATACACCATATATATGTGGATATGTTTAGTCCGTGTCACGATACACCATATATATGTGGATATGTTTAGTCCATGTCACGATACACCATATATATGTGGATATGTTTAGTCCATGTCACGATACACCACATATATGTGGATATGTTTAGTCCATGTCACGATACACCATATATATGTGGATATGTTTAGTCCATGTCACGATACACCATATATATGTGGATATGTTTAGTCCATGTCACCATACACCATATATATGTGGATATGTTTAGTCCATGTCACCATACACCATATATATGTGGATATGTTTAGTCCATGTCACGATACACCATATATATGTGGATATGTTTAGTCCATGTCACCATACACCATATATATGTGGATATGTTTAGTCCATGTCACGATACACCATATATATGTGGATATGTTTAGTCCATGTCACGATACACCATATATATGTGGATATGTTTAGGCCATGTCACGATACACCATATATATGTGGATATGTTTAGTCCATGTCACGATACACCATATATATGTGGATATGTTTAGTGAGTCCATGTCACGATACACCATATATATGTGGATATGTTTAGTCCATGTCACGATACACCATATATATGTGGATATGTTTAGTCCATGTCACGATACACCATATATATGTGGATATGTTTAGTCCACGTCACGATACACCATATATATGTGGATATGTTTAGTCCATGTCACGATACACCATATATATGTGGATATGTTTAGTCCATGTCACGATACACCATATATATGTGGATATGTTTAGGCCATGTCACGATACACCATATATATGTGGATATGTTTAGTCCATGTCACGATACACCATATATATGTGGATATGTTTAGTGAGTCCATGTCACGATACACCATATATATGTGGATATGTTTAGTCCATGTCACGATACACCATATATATGTGGATATGTTTAGTCCATGTCACGATACACCATATATATGTGGATATGTTTAGTCCATGTCACGATACACCATATATATGTGGATATGTTTAGTCCATGTCACGATACACCATATATATGTGGATATGTTTAGTCCATGTCACGATACACCATATATATGTGGATATGTTTAGTCCATGTCACGATACACCATATATATGTGGATATGTTTAGTCCATGTCACGATACACCATATATATGTGGATATGTTTAGTCCATGTCACGATACACCATATATATGTGGATATGTTTAGTCCATGTCACGATACACCATATATATGTGGATATGTTTAGTCCATGTCACCATACACCATATATATGTGGATATGTTTAGTCCATGTCACGATACACCATATATATGTGGATATGTTTAGTCCATGTCACGATACACCATATATATGTGGATATGTTTAGTCCATGTCACGATACACCATATATATGTGGATATGTTTAGTCCATGTCACGATACACCATATATATGTGGATATGTTTAGTCGATGACATATCAAAACAACACTCAATTAAAGTGCACTTTTTGTACAGAACGCCACTACAATAGTTTAAAACAAATAAAGTGCACTTTTGTGATAAGATATTTCAATAAGTGTCAAATAAAAATGAGCTGCATAATAGGAAATCAAATAGTGTATGTCCTTCGCTATGTGGTAGGTTCCTGCGGACGTTATCTCCTTCTGTTGTTGACTATTTGTTTCATACGGTGTTGATCTCGAAATTGTTGCCTCTGCAATTTGTTGGTGTGGCGCCGAACGGAGATGTTGACATGCGGAGTTTCAAGCACTCTTCATTCTCTAGCGGGTGACTTTTTCAAATGATGCTACATATTAGCAGTAATGCTACTTTGTGTAGCAGCGCTTTTGCCGCATACTTGACATATTACTGATGTCTGTTCGACATCTTCCCGCTTGAAGCCAAACCACCGCCAGACGATGGACCCCCCTGCTGTTTTTCTTGGGAATTAATTATTTTTCCTTCATTTGTTACCAGATTGGCACCTTCTCTCTCTCTCGTATTACCACTCGCACCACAGCTAACGTTACCCATGCCGCTACCGCTCTGCTCCGCGAGGGCGTGTACGTATGTGACGTATGTAAGAAGGTGCGCTTGTTTTATGTCTCTGTGAGAAGGAGAGACAAGAAAGAGTGGGAAGAGCCTGTAGTGTAATGCCCGCAGCTAAAAGCAACCACTCCAATATCACCATATAGTCATTTTCTATATCGCACAGAGACAAACCCGCGATACATCCAGTATATCGATATATCGCCCAGCCCTAGTGTGGGTCATTGTCCTGTTGGAACACCCAATCCAATCCACATTATTTGTACAGCACATTTAAACAACAACATTTTTTCCAAAGTGCTGCACAACAATATTAAAAACAATATTCAAATATTATCCTTAGCTCCACCAATTACTGAGTAAAAACAAAAATACAAAAACAATATGAAAATAAATATGATTAAAACAATTTTAAAGGTTAAAACCAATTAAAAACAATAAATAGAAATAAAGATGTAAAAACCCAGAGGACCACACAACTCACGTACCAAGTACCAATAATTGTCACACACACGCACTAGTTGTGGCGAAATTATGATCACCCCCTGGGAGGTGAGGGGAGCAGTGGGCAGCAGCGGTGGCCGCGCCCGAGAATCATTTTTGGTGATTTAACCCCCAATTCCAACCCTTGATGCTGAGTGCCAAGCAGGGAGGTAATGGCTCCCATTTTTATAGTCTTTGGTATGACTCGGCCGGGGTTTGAACTCACAACCTACCCGTCTCAGGGCGGACACCACATCAGAATCAGAAATACTTTAATAATCCCTGAGGGGGAAATTAACATTTTCAGCACAATCCCTTTCAAGAGCAGACAAATATTACAGGGAGACAGAACAGGATCAAACATTACAGGGAGACAGAACAGGATCGCTGACTTGTCCGCCAACTTCCGACGCCCTTTACAAAAAAAGGTGAGAAACAGGTGAACGCTGAGGACGGGGGGGGGAGAAAAAAAATAAAATAATTGGGCACCTGGAGAGGAGGTCCAGACTGAGGCCAAGGGGGAAAAAAGCCAAAGAATAAAAGTGGGTCTTAAGACGAGACTTAAAACAGTCCACTGTGGGAGCAGTTGGAACACGGAGGGGCCGAGTGTTCCAGAGCTTAGGGCCGACCACAGAGAAGGCCCCTGTCTCCCCCTGGTTTTAAGTCTGGTCTTGGGCACCACGAGCTGGAGCTGGCTCTCGCAGGAGTGTAAATTTGGATGAGGTCCGAGATATCCATGCAAAGCTTTAAAAGCAAACAGCAAGATTTTAAAATCAATTCTAAAAATGAACAGGGAGTCAGTGCAAAGTCTCGACAATTGGGGGTTATATGCTGGCGTTTACGAAAAATCACATTGAATTTAGGGCTGCAACAACTAATCGATTAAAATCGATTATAAAAATAGTTGCCGATTAATTTAGTCATCGATTCGTTGGATCTATGCTATGCGCATGCGCAGAGGCTTTTTAAAAAAAAAATTATTTTTATTTTTATTTATTTATTTATTTTTTTTAAAATAAACCTTTATTTATAAACTGCAACATGTACAAACAGCTGAGAAACAATAATCAAAATAAGTATGGTGCCAGTATGCTGTTTTTTTCCCAATAAAATACTGGAAAGGATAGGAATGTAGTTTGTCTCTTTTATCCGATTATTAATCGATTAATCGAAGTAATAATCGACAGATTAATCGATTATCAAATTGATCGTTAGTTGCAGCCCTAATTGAATTATTTACATTATTTACAATCCGAGGTGTGGAGGGGGTGGGGGGGGGGGGGGTTAGGTTTGGTTGTTATCATCAGACATCAACAATTGAGAACAGAGAAAAGGATATTGGAACAGTGTAGGTCTGACTTGGTAGGATATGGACAGCAAGTAGAGAGAGAGATCAGAAGGCATAAGAAAAAGTATCTGCATTTGATTGTTTACATTTGATTATTAACAATCCGGGGAGGGTGTTAGTTTAGGGTTGTAGCTGCCTGGAGGTGAACTTTTATTGCGGTTTTAAAGGAGGATAGAGATGCCCTTTCTTTTATACCTGTTGGGAGTGCATTCCACATTGATGTGGCATAGAAAGAGAATGAGTTAAGACCTTTGTTAGTTCGGAATCTGGGTTTAACGTGGTTAGTGGCGCTCCCCCCTGTGTTAGCTCCCTGGGCTAACCAAGCCTTGACGGGGCATAGACAGTTGAGAAGGACTGTCAGGGGGCCAACTGCGCCCAAGACCCAACCTCCGGGCTGATGATTTTAGCTTGCCCTGAAGAATTTGGAGCTAATCCTCCTTTTTCATTGTCCCATTTAAAGCAGCAGTTCCATTGGCAGCAAAACAGGCCCAGAGCATAATACTACCACCACCATGCTTGACGGTAGGAATGGTGGTCCTGGGATTAAAGGCCTCACCTTTTCTCCTCCAAACATATTGCTGGGTATTGTGGCCAAACAGCTCCATTTTCACATGGACAAAAATAAGACCCTCTGGAGGAAAGTTCTGTGGTCTTTTGACCACGACTGTATTTACTGCCGAGTCAGCGCGCACGCGTTCTACTTGGGTGGAAGTCGGCGGTGATGAAACGCTTTCCCGTTTGCGGCCTCTTTGACCCATTACCCACTTCCTGTCTGCCCACTCAGGCTGTTCACTGAGGAAGAGTTCATTAGACTTTCAAGCAATTCAAGCTCTGCATTAAAGGCCTACTGAAAGCCACTACTAGCGACCACGCAGTCTGATAGTTTATATATCAATGATGAAATCTTAACATTGCAACACATGCCAATACGGCTGGGTTAACTTATAAAGTGACATTTTAAATTTCCCGGCAAACTTCCGGCTGAAAACGTTTCGATATGATGACGTTTGCGCGTGACGTCAACAGTTGAAGCGGAAATATTCTGAGCCCGTAGAATCCTATACAACAAGCTCTGTTTTCATTTCATAATTCCACAGTATTCTGGACATCTGTGTTGGTGAATCTTATCAGGGGTGACCTGATATTCAGCTGGGAATGACTACAACAGTAAATAAACACAAGACATATATATACTCTATTAGCCACAACACAACCAGGCTTATATTTAATATGCCACAAATTAATCCCGCATAAAAACACCTAGGTGTTTGTTATGCTAGCTCCTAACTCCTCTGCTAGCTCGAGCTAGTTATAGCTCGAGCGGGTAATATGGACGGGATCCCGTATATATAACCCGCCAATACAATTCAAACACCTGCACAACACACACACTCACTCAGCCCAAAGGACCGTTCACCTAACCCAAGGTTCATAAAGCTTGTATATTTAACCAAAGTTACGTACGTGACACGCACGTACGGGCAAGCGATCAAATGTTTGGAAGCACGCGGGTGGGACCTGATAGTCAGCTGGGAATGACTACAACAGTAAATAAACACAAGACATATATATACTCTATTAAAGTTTAAAGATTAAAGTACCAATGATTGTCACACACACACTAGATGTGGTGAAATTTGTCCTCTGCATTTGACCCATCCCCTTGGGGAGTTGTGGGCAGCAGCGGCGCCGCGCCCGGGAATCATTTTGGTGATTTAACCCCCAACTCCAACCCTTGATGCTGAGTGCCAAGCAGGGAGGAAACGGGTCCCATTTTTATAGTCTAGCCACAACACAACCAGGCTTATATTTAATATGCCACAAATTAATCCCGCATAACAAACACCTAGGTGTTTGTTATGCTAGCTCCTAGCTCCTAGCTACTAGCTCGAGCTAGATATAGCTCGAGCTAGATATAGCTCGAGCGGGTAATATGAACGGGATCCCGTATATATAACCTGCCAATACAATTCAAACACCTGCACAACACACACACTCACTCAGCCCAAAGAACCGTTCACCTAACCCAAGGTTCATAAAGCTTATATATTTAACCAAAGTTACGTACGTGACACGCACGTACGGGCAAGCGATCAAATGTTTGGAAGCGCGCGGGTGGGACCTGATATTCAGCTGGGAATGACTACAACAATAAATAAACACAAGACATATATATACTCTATTAGCCACAACACAACCAGGCTTATATTTAATATGCCACAAATTAATCCCGCATAACAAACACCTAGGTGTTTGTTATGCTAGCTCCTAGCTCCTAGCTCGAGCTAGTTATAGCATGGATCAAATGTTTGGAAGCACAGCTACGTACTCACGGTATCGCGTCTGTGTATCCAAATCAAAGTCCTCCTGGTTAGAGTCTCTGTTGTCCGAGTTCTTCGATCATGACTGCATCTTTCGGGAATGTAAACAAACACCGGCTGTGTTGTTGCTGACTTCCCTCGCAAAATATCCGCTTCGCACCGACAACTTTCTTCTTTGCTTGCTCAGCTTCTTTCTCCATAATGCAATGAATGTCCAAAATACTTTGGAATAACGAGACGAAAACAGAGCTATTTCGTATTGGCTTCAACGGGGAAGCCATACCTCTGTTAAACTGGCTACGTCACGCGTATACGTCATCATACTGAGACGTTTTCAAGCGGAAGTGTGGCGGGAAATTTAAAATGTCACTTTATAAGTTAACCCGGCCGTATTGGCATGTGTTGCAATGTTAAGATTTCATCATTGATACATAAACTATCAGACTGTGTGGTCGCTAGTAGTGGCTTTCAGTAGGACTCTAAAGGAGAGCGAGTGAATTAGATTCCTCAAGCCGCACCTTTATCTCGATGGCTTTCATTGGACCTGCTCGTGTACTTTTGGCATTAACTTGAACCACCTTTGCTCCCATCAATGTACTGCAGGTAATAAAGAGAAGGCCAAGACGTTTCACACCTGACATTGATTGCTGTTCCGCTCATGTCCCGCCTCAGGTCAGCTGGTGGACTTCCTGCGGCGAGTGGAGCAGCGGGCGCACGTGTCATGTGACACCGTGCTGAAAGTCTTCTACCAGGCGTGCCGCGCCGTGCAGCACTTGCACAAGCAGAAGCCCGCCATCATACACCGAGACCTCAAGGTGCGTCTGCCCTCTCGTCGCTGAACGAGTCAACGCCATTGACAGGGAAGAATGGAAAAACACCTGTTGGTGTAAATAAAAGACAGCCTTTAGAGGGCGCTAATGTTTCAATGTGTTTTAAAGGCCTACTGAAATGATTTTTTTTTATTTAAACGGGAATAGCAGATCCATTCTATGTGTCATACTTGATCATTTCGCGATATTGCCATATTTTTGCTGAAAGGATTTAGTAGAGAAAATCGACGATAAAGTTCGCAACTTTTGCTCGCTGATAAAAAAAAAGGCCTTGCCTGTAGCGGAAGTAGCGTGACGTCACAGGAGCTAGTATTCCTCACAATTCCCCGTTGTTTACAATGGAGCGAGAGAGATTCGGACCGAGAAAGTGACGATTACCCCATTAATTTGAGCGAGGATGAAAGATTCGTGGATGAGGAACGTTACAGTGAAGGACTTGAGAGGCAGTGATGGACGTATCTTTTTTCGCTCTGACCGTAACTTAGGTACAAGCTGGCTCATTGGATTCCACACTCTCTCCTTTTTTTATTGTGGATCACGGATTTGTATTTTAAACCACCTGGGATACTATATCCTCTTGAAAATGAGAGTCGAGAACGCGAAATGGACATTCAGTGCCTTTTATCTCCACGACAATACATCGGCGAAATGCTTAAGCTACGAGCTAACGTGATAGCATCGTGCTTTAACTGCATATAGAAACAAAAGAAATAAACCCCTGACTGGAAGGATAGATAGAAAATCAACAATACTATTAAACCGTGGACATGTAAATACACGGTTAATGCTTTCCAGGCTGGCGAAGGTTAACAATGCTGTGCTAACGACGCCATTGAAGCTAACTTAGCAACCGGACCGCACAGAGCTATGCTAAAAACATTAGCTCTCCACCTACGCCAGCCAGCCCTCATCTACTCATCAACACCCGTGCTCACCTGCGTTCCAGCGATCGGCAGAAGGACTTCACCCGATGCGTTTGGCGGCCCGGAGACGTAGGAAGTCAAGGTGAGGTCGGCGGCTAGCGCTCCAACAAAGTCCTCCTGGTTGTGTTGCTGTAGTCCGCTGCTAATACACCGATCCCACCTACAACTGTCTTCTTTGCAGCCTTCATTGTTCATTAAACAAATTGCAAAAGATGTCCAGAATACTGTGGAATTATGAAATGAAAACAGAGCTTTTTGTATAGGATTCTACGGGGTACCATAACTTCCGTTACTCGGACTTCGTCACGCGCATACGTCATCATACCGCGACATTTCAGCCGGATATTTCCCGGGAAGTTTTAAATGTCACTTTATAAGTTAACCCGGCCGTATTGGCATGTGTTGCAATGTTAAGATTTCATCATTGATATATAAACTATCAGACTGCGTGGTCGGTAGTAGTAGGTTTCAGTAGGCCTTTAAGCATGTAATAGTGTAAAAATAAGTAAGTATTCATTTTGTCAAATCCGATCTTTTTATGCGTTGTCTAAAGTGAATCGGGTTTTTACTTAATGAGGGCTCTTTGAAGGTCCGTTAAAAAAACAATTTCGAAGGGAAAAATGGTGGATTTGCGCAAAGTGATCCACATTCGAAAGAGGCCTGTGTCGGATTTGAAAAATTCGTAATTGCGCTGTTGACATTGACGTGAAAATATCCGATAACCTTTACTCGGATGCCTAGAGGGCGCTAACGTTCCAATGGGATTTAAGCACGTAATGGTGTAAAAAAAAAAAAAGGAAGTACCGTATTCTTCGGAGTATAAGTCGCACCGGCCGAAAATGCATAATAAAGAAGGAAAAAAACATATATAAGTCGCATTTTTGGGGGAAATGTATTTGATAAAAGCCAACACCAAGAATAGACATTTAAAAGGCAATTTAAAATAAATCAAGAATAGTGAACAACAGGCTGAATAAGTGTACGTTATATGAGGCATAAATAACCAACTGGTATGTTAACGTAACATATTATGGTGAGAGTCATTCAAATAACTATAACATATAGAACATGCTATACGTTTACCAAACAATCTGTCACTCCTAATCGCTAACTCCCATGAAATCTTATACGTCTAGTCTCTTACGTGAATGACATCAATAATATTATTTGATATTTTACGCTAATAATTTCACACATAAGTCGCTCCTGAGTATAAGTCGCACCCCCAGCCAAACTATGGAAAAAAAACTGCGACTTACAGTCCAAAAAATACGGTAACTGTTTTTATATTGTTTGACTTTCTTTTTTTTTTTTCAAGAAAATGTTTTTAATTTATTTATCTTATTTTATTTAATGATTTTTTTTTAAAAAAAGGACCTTATCTTCACCATACCTGGTTGTCCAAATTAGGCATAATAGTGTGTTAATTCCACGACTGTATATATCGGTATCGGTAATTAAGAGTTGGACAATATCGGATATCGGCAAAAAAGTCATTATCGGACATCCCTAATAAAAACGACAATATTTTTGACAAATATTTGGGACGAGATTGGGGAGGCTGGTTATATATACTACAATTTTATAATAGTTAAACCAAAAATGTTTGTAGCACAAAATAATATTTTAATATTTGCAATGCTAAGTGGGGCCAACCTCACGCAGGTAAAAAAACTACAATATATTTTATGTTCCGTTAAACCACTAATGCTAACAACATAAATGGCACATGTATGTTGTTAGTAGAGATGTCCGATAATATCGGCAGGCCGATATTATCGGCCGATAAATGCGTTAAAATGTAATATCGGAAATTATCGGTATCTGTTTTTTTATTATCGGTATCGTTTTTTTTGTTGTTTTTTTTAATTAAATCAACATAAAAAACACAAGATACACTTACAATTAGTGCACCAACCCAAAAAACCTCCCTCCCCCATTCACACTCATTCACACAAAAGGGTTGTTTCTTTCTGTTATTAATATTCTGCTTCCTACATTATATATCAATCAATCAATCAATCAATGTTTATTTATATAGCCCTAAATCACAAGTGTCTCAAAGGGCTGTACAAGCCACAACGACATCCTCGGTACAGAGCCCACATACGGGCAAGGAAAAACTCACCCCAGTGGGACGTCGGTGAATGACTATGAGAAACCTTGGAGAGGACCGCATATGTGGGTAACCCCCCCCCTCTAGGGGAGACCGAAAGCAACGGATGTCGAGTGGGTCTGACATAACATTGTGAAAGTCCAGTCCACAGTGGATCCAACACATCAGCGGGAGTCCAGTCCACAGCGGGGCCAACAGGAAACCATCCCGAGCGGAGACGGGTCAGCAGCGCAGAGATGTCCCCAACCGATGCACAGGCTAGTGGTCCACCCGGGGTCCCGGCTCTGGACAGCCAGCACTTCATCCATGGCCACCGGACCTGTGCAACTCCCCCTCGCAATATCAATACAGTCTGCAAGGGATACAGTCCGTAAGCACACATGATTGTGCGAGCTGCTGGTCCACTAATAGTACTAACCTTTAACAGTTAATTTTACTCATTTTCATTAATTACTAGTTTCAATGTAACTGTTATTATATTGTTTTACTTTCTTTTTTATTCAAGAAAATGTTTTTAATGTATTTATCTTATTTTATTTTATTATTTTTTTAAAAAGTACCTTATCTTCACCATACCTGGTTGTCCGAATTAGGTATAATAATGTGTTAATTCCACGACTGTATATATCGGTTGATATCGGTATCGGTTGATATCGGTAATTAAAGAGTTGGACAATATCGGAATATCGGATATCGGCAAAAACCCATTATCGGACATCCCTAGTTGTTAGCATATGTTGTTTGTCAGGTTCAAACACTGATGACATCTATTAAACAAGACAAGAAGCAAAGAATTAAACAGAGACAGAATTAAATTTGGCTCAAATTGAGGAGAGACGCCTGGACACTGTACCCTTGCACAGTGTCTCAGCACGCTGTGGCGAAAGGTTGTACGCCTTCTCTTTCATTTGGACTTTCCCTGATTACATGGCAACAGCTGTTTCTAAGGGACAAGGGTCGTAAACAGCCATCGCCTTTGATTACAAAACAGTTCCAAAGAAAAGGTCGTAAAACAGTTCAAAGAAGCGGTGCCTGGAAGGGAAGTCTGGTCCTGCTTCCTCTTCGCTTTTTTAGTTCTTGGGTCGGACAATATCTTTCTGTTGATTACAATACATGAAAGAAACAGAACACCTTCACGTTGCTTCCCATCCTACACAGTGGGGTTTTACAAGCCTTTTGAATTGGTAGGATTAAAGACAGCTTTGGTCCTCTCGCCGGGAACTCCATGTCACACAAACTTTTGTGATAACTTAGATACAATTATTCTAAGAGTTTAAGTCAATAAACATGAATAATAAGCGAGCTTGTTGGTTTCAAACATGTAACTTTGAGCACTAAGTAGTCTGACTGGCATTCATATCAACCCTTTTCCTTGTCTGCAGATTGAGAACCTGTTGATTAGCAACCAAGGCACCGTCAAGCTGTGCGACTTTGGCAGCGCCACCACGGTCTCGCATTACCCCGACTACAGCTGGTCGGCACAGAGGCGCTCCATGGTGGAGGACGAGGTGCGTGCATACTAAAAGACAAGTCACGGACTGTTAATGTCTGACGTAAGCTATGTTAGCACACGCTAAATGAGATGTAGCCGGCTGACAAACACCAGAAGCCATTGATTGAATCAGGAAGTCACGCAGGAAGTCTGCACAGGTTTGTCACGGCTGACCTCCGGGAGATGGACTCGCAGATTGTGTTTTTAAACGTATTAGCGTGCGCGCTCATCATGGAAATGATGTGAAGAGAAGAATGAGGCTCTAGATCGCAGGTGTCGAGGCTTTTTCCGAGGAGGAACAATCGAAAACCAATATTATATAGATTGTTTTTTCATCTTTAGTGTTTGGTCCTGGCCAGTCTTGGGAATTTAAAATAAGTCATATTTTATCATTATTATTTTTTATATACATATCAACTTCTGTCGATATAACGTTTTTTTGTGTGTCTTTTTTAATGTTTTCGTCAAAACCCTGTTTTATGGCAAAAACACAAAATACGCAATATCCTCCCACCCCCCTAAAAACTCATCAATGATAAAAATCAGGTCATAAATGTAATTTTTTTTTTGAATTTTTGAGATCCACTATAGATTTATGCGTTGATTATAAGTTTGTAATATTGTCTCATGCACAAAAACTCATTTGTTTATATGACAAGCACACAAAATATGCAATATTCCCTCCCCACCCCCCAAAGAAGTGGAATATTTGATAGAATAGAATAAAAAGTACTTTATTGATCCCTGGGGGAAATTCAGCACCACAGTTCGCTCACAATAGACAATAAACATTAAGGTATTTTTACATGTGAATAATATAAATACAGTCTATTATACAGCATTATTCACATGTGAATAACATAAATACAAGTCTATTATACAGCATTATTCACATGTGAATAACATAAATACAAGTTTATTATACAGCATTATTCACATGTGAATAACAGTCTATTATACAGCATTATTCACATGTGAATAATATAAATACAAGTCTATTATACAGCATTATTCACATGTGAATAATATAAATACAGTCTATTATACAGCATTATTCACATGTGAATAATATAGTCTATTATACAGTATTATTCACATGTGAATAATATAAATACAAGTCTATTATACAGCATTATTCACATGTGAATAATATAAATACAGTCTATTATACAGCATTATTCACATGTGAATAATATAAATACAGTCTATTATACAGCATTATTCACATGTGAATAACATAAATACAGTCTATTATACAGCATTATTCACATGTGAATAATATAAATACAGTCTATTATACAGCATTATTCACATGTGAATAATATAAATACAGTCTATTATACAGCATTATTCACATGTGAATAATATAAATACAGTCTATTATACAGCATTATTCACATGTGAATAATATAAATACAGTCTATTATACAGCATTATTCACATGTGAATAACATAAATACAGTCTATTATACAGCATTATTCACATGTGAATAATATAAATACAGTGTATTGTACATTTAAGTACAGTCAAAAAGGAACATATGCATTATACAGTCTGATGGCTGTCGGTATGAAGGACTTCATGTGTCGTTCCGTGAAGTAATTGGATCCTTAAATAAATCAATAATTAATTTTACTTCATTATTATTTTTTGAGCTAGGACAGTTAAAAAAGTGCCAGTAAAATTCTGGGGGATCGAAAAGGGCCACACTCATAAAATGTTTCAAAAAAAGTAATAAATGTATTTATTTTTTTAACTTTTTGCGCTTAAGTCTTGAGATCAACTTTAGATCTATGTATTGATTTTTAAGTTTTTATTATTGTTTTTTGCACACAACTTTGTTTTTTTAAATGGCAAGCACACAAAATATGCAATATTTTCCCCACAATATAATTAAGTGTAATATTTGATGTGAAGTAATTGGATCCTTAAATACATCAATAATTCATAACATTGATTTTATTTCTCTCTTTTTTTAACAATGACAATTCGTAAAAATGTCATAAATGTATTCATTTTTTAAGTCTTGAGATCCACTGTAGGTCTATGCGTTGATTATACTTTTTTATTATTATTGTTTGATGCACAAAAACTTAGTTTTTTATATTGTAAACACACAAAATATGAAGTATTCCCCCCTCAAAAATGTCAAAGTGGAATAATTGATGTTAAGTAATTGGATCCTTAAATAAATCAATAATTCATGACAACATTGATTTTTTTTTCATATTTTTTTTTTAACAATGACAGTTCATAAAAATGTCATAAATGTATTCATTTTTTAAGTCTTGAGATCCACTTTAGATCTGTGCATTGATTATACCTTTTTATTATTATTGTTTTATGCACAAAAACTTAGTTTTTTATATTGCAAAAATACAAAATATGCAAAATTTCCCCCCCAAAAAAATGTCAAAGTGGAATATTTGATGTGAAGTAATTGGATCCTTAAATAAATCAATAATTCAACATTGATTTTACTTCATTATTATTTTTCAGCAATGACAGTTAAAAAAGTGCCAGTAAAATGTTTGGGGATCCAAAAGGGCCACACTCATAAAATGTTTAAAAAAAAAAGTCATAAATGTATTAATTTTTTTACTTCTAGCGCTTAAGTCTTGAGATTAACTTTAGATCTATGTATTGATTTTTAAGTTTTTATTATTGTTTTTTTGCACAAAAACTTTGTTTTTCATATGGCAGGCACGCAAAATATGCAATATTTCCCCCACAAAATCATTCAAAGTGGGATATTTGGTGTGAAGTAATTGGATCCTTAAATAAATCAATAATTCATAATATTGATTTTATTTCTTTTTTAAACTTTTTTATTTTTTAACAATGACCGTTCATAAAAATGTCATAAATGTATCAATTTTTTAAGTCTTGAGATCCACTTTAAAACTATGCGTTGATTGTACCTTTTTATTATTATTGTTTTATGCACAAAAACTTAGTTTTTTATATTGTAAACACACAAAATATGTAATACCATCCGCCCCCAAAATGTCAAAGTGTAATATTTGATGTGAAGTAATTGGATCCTTAAATAAATCTATAATTCATAGTAACATTTATTTTACTTCATTATTCTTTTTGAGCAATGACAGTTTAAAAAAAAACTGCCGCTAAAATTCTTGGGGATTCAAAATGTTAAAAAAAAAGTTTAATGCTTAAATCTTGAGATCAACTTTAGATCTATGCATTGATTATAAGTTTGTATTATTGTTTTATGCACAAAAACTTTGTTTTCTTTATATGACAAGCACACATATTATGCAATATTTCCCCCCCAAAAAATGTCAAAGTGGAATATTTGATGTGAAGTCATTTGATCCTTAAATAAATCAATAATTGATTTTACTTCACTATTATTTTTTGAGCAATGACAGTTAAAAAAGTGCCAGTAAAATTTTGGGGATCGAAAAGGGCCACACTCATAAAATGTTTCAAAAAAAGTAATAAATGTATTAATTTTTTACTTCTAGCGCTTAAGTCTTGAGATCAACTTTAGATCTATGTATCGATTTTAAGTTTTTATTATTGTTTTTTGCACAAAAACCTTGTTTTTCATATGGCAAGCACGCAAAATATGCAATATTTCCCCCACAAAATCATTCAAAGTGGGATATTTGATGTGAAGTAATTGGATCCTTAAATAAATCAATAATTCATAACATTGATTTTACTTCATTATTATATTTTGGTTCAAAGCTTTGCGTTATTAGTGTCATCTTGGCAAGTTTTTTGGTTATATTTCACCTGTTTGCTCTTTTATTCCATGCTAACTTGAACTCCCAGCAATGTACTGGTCCTGTTTGTGTTGACGCGTGTGTGTGTGTGTGTGTGTGTGTGTGTGTGTGTGTGTGTGTGTGTGTGTGTGTGTGTGTGTGTGTGTGTGTGTGTGTGTGTGTGTGTGTGTGCGTGTGTGCGTGTGCGCGTGTGCGTGTAGATCACGCGGAACACCACTCCTGCGTACCGGACTCCGGAAATGATTGACCTGTATTCCAACTACCCCATCAACGAGAAACAAGACATCTGGGTCAGACTCTTTGTTTCACCTATTTTTGCGGATTGGATTTGTGTGTTGTAATGATTGTGTATTGTGGCAAGGCAGGCCCTGGGCTGCATCCTCTACCTGCTGTGTTTCAAGCAGCACCCTTTTGAGGAGGGCGCCAAGCTGCAAATTGTCAACGGGAAGTACTCCATCCCGCAGAACCACGCCAAGTACGCCGTGTATCACGACCTCATACGTACGTACCACCTACGTCGGCGTGTGCGCCATCTGATAGCGCTGTCAAAAAAATGGATTGTCAAATTAATTGCGATTCCTATTCGTGATGATTCTTAATTGATTTTAAAAATCAAGGACAAAATGTATATTTTTATTATTATATATTATTATATATAATAATTAATCTGTCCTGTCCAGACAAATGAAGATGTACTTTAGAAGAGAGAAGTGTTGGATACTTCTCTTGTTGCCTTATTTGTATTTGACTTTATTAAATGTCTGGGTACGATTTTAATAAACAAAGCCAGTTTTTATTGTGTGAATGTCCAAGCATTCACACATATAAGATTCTACACCAAAAAACGATCTATTTATTATTATTGTTATTAGTTGTATTATGTGTGAATGTCCAAACATTCACACACATAAGATTCTACACCAAAAAACTATCTA
This sequence comes from Entelurus aequoreus, assembly GCF_033978785.1. Taxonomy (NCBI): domain Eukaryota; kingdom Metazoa; phylum Chordata; class Actinopteri; order Syngnathiformes; family Syngnathidae; genus Entelurus; species Entelurus aequoreus. Next base: position 2,434,832 of record NC_084747.1, read on the forward strand.
TTTATTATTACTGTTATTATTTGTATTATTATTATTGTGTGAATGTCCAAGCATTCACACATATAAGATTCTACACCAAAAAACGATCTATTTATTATTATTGTTATTAGTTGTATTATTATGTGTGTGAATGTCCAAACATTCACACACATAAGATTCTACACCAAAAAAATATCTATTTATTATTATTATTATTATTTGTATTATTATTATTTTTGTGTGAATGTCCACGCATTTGCACATATAAAATTGTACACCAAAAAGCAATCTATTTATTAATAGTAATGTTATTGTTTATATTTGTATTACTATTGTTATTATTATTATTATTATTATTGTGTGAATGTCCAAGCATTCACACATATAAGATTTTACACCAAAAAACGATATATTTATTATTATTGTTATTAGTTGTATTATGTGTGAATGTCCAAACATTCACACACATAAGATTCTACACCAAAAAACTATCTATTTATTATTACTGTTATTATTTGTATTATTATTATTGTGTGAATGTCCAAGCATTCACACATATAAGATTCTACACCAAAAAATGATCTATTTATTATTTTTGTTATTAGTTGTATTATTATGTGTGTGAATGTCCAAACATTCACACACATAAGATTCTACACCAAAAAACGATATATTTATTATTTTTGTTATTAGTTGTATTATTATATGTGTGAATGTCCAAACATTCACACATATAAGATTCTACACCAAAAAACGATCTATTTATTATTTTTGTTATTAGTTGTATTATTATATGTGTGAATGTCCAAACATTCACACACATAAGATTCTACACCAAAAAAATATATATTTATTATTATTATTATTATTTGTATTATTATTATTTTTGTGTGAATGACCACGCATTTGCACATATAAAATTGTACACCAAAAAGCAATCTATTTATTATTATTATTATTTGTATTATTATTATTTTTGTGTGAATGTCCACGCATTTGCACATATAAAATTGTACACCAAAAAGCAATCTATTTGTTAATAGTAATGTTATTGTTTATATTTGTATTACTATTGTTATTATTATTATTATTATTGTGTGAATGTCCAAGCATTCACACATATAAGATTTTACACCAAAAAACTATCTATTTATTATTATTGTTATTAGTTGTATTATTATATGTGTGAATGTCCAAACATTCACACACTTAAGATTCTACACCAAAAAACTATCTATTTATTATTATTGTTATTTGTATTGTTATTATTGTGTGAATGTCCAAGCACTCACACATATAAGATTCTACACCAAAAAAATATCTATTTATTATTATTATTATTTGTATTATTATTATTTTTGTGTGAATGTCCACGCATTTGCACATATAAAACTGTACACCAAAATGCAATCTATTTATTAATAGTAATGTTATTGTTTATATTTGTATTACTATTGTTATTATTATTATTAATGTGTGAATATCCAAGCATTCACACATATACGATTCTACACCAAAAAAAACATGTATTATTATTATTATTATTGTGTGACTGTCCAAACATTCACATATTATTATTATTATTATTAGCCTTTATTTAACCAGGTAAAATCCCATTGAGATCAAAGATCTCATATATAAGATTCAACACCAAAAAATAATTTATTCATTATTATTATTATTATTATTAATGTGTGAATGTCCAAGCATTTACAAACATAAGATTTGACAACAACAAACAATCTATTTATTATTATTATTATTAATGTGTGAATGTCCAAGTATTCATACATAAGGTTCGACACCAAAAATCCTTTATTCATTATTATTATTATTATTATTATTATTATTATTATTATTATTAGTATTGTGTGAATGTCCAAGCATTCCCAAACATAAGATCTGACAGCAACAAACAATCCATTTATTATTATTATTATTATTATTTGTACTATTATTATTAATGTGTGAATGTCCAAGTATTCACACATATAAAATTTGACACCAACAAACAATCTATTTATTATTATTCCGCCGCAAAACTTTGGCGCGCTCCACAGTCCAGTTTTCATCCGATGGGAACCGTTGAAGTATCAAAACGTTCGGCTCGACCTGGAATCTTGAGCTCCCCAACATTGGGGCGGTATAGCTCGGTGGGTAGAGTGGCCGTGCCATCAACCTGAGGGTTGCAGGTTCGATCCCCGCTTCCGCCATCCTAGTCACTGCCGTTGTGTCCTTGGGCAAGACACTTTACCCACCTGCTCCCAGTGCCACCCACACTGGTTTAAATGTAACTTAGATATTGGGTTTTCACTATGTAAAGCGCTTTGAGTCACTAGAGAAAAGCGCTATATAAATATAATTCACTTCACTTCACTTCATCTTCAACTTGCAACTTTAATTGTAATCTGCAAAAAAAGATGCTAAAAGAAGATGTGACGACTGTCGTAAAAGGAAAGGTTCGCAAACTGGAGTTGTCAAACAGAATACTTCCAAAAAGGTCTGCCTTTGCTCTGTGTTTGGAACCTTGTTGTAAGGATGTTCTCCGTTCCCTTCCTTGCTGCCTAGGCTCCATGCTGAAAGTGCACCCGGAGGAGCGTCTCTCAATTACGGAGTTAGTCAACCAGCTCCAGGAAATAGCAGCAGCACGCAACGTCAACCCCAAGTCCCCCATCACGGAGGTAGGCCACGCCAAATTGGCCTTTTCCTTATCAAGCACATTGTTTTTACTTCCTCTTTCAGCTCATTTAGGCAGCAAACTAATAGGGCCTGATTGAATCCCTCATGACTTCCACTTAATGACATGGGTGGGATGAATTACAAATGTTTTATTATCCAAAATCCATCAGTCACTTTATTGTCCCTGCTGAAAAGACTTAAATGCCTACTGAAAGCCACTACTAGCAACCACGCAGTCTGATAGTTTATATATCAATGATGAAATATTAACATTGCAACACATGCCAATACGGCCGGGTTAACTTATAAAGTGACATTTTAAACTTCCCAGGAAACTTCCGCTTGTAAACGTCGCGGTATGATGACGTATGCACGTGACGTCACGAGGGCAAGGGAAGTGTTTGGACCCAATTCAAATACCTCTGTTTTCTTCGACAAAATTCCACAGTATTCTGGACATCTGTGTTGGTGAATCTTTTGCAATTTGTTTAATGGACAATGGAGACTGCAAATAAGAAAGTTGTAGGTGCGATCGGTGGAGCGGCGGACTACAGCAACACCAACACCAGGAGGTTGTGTTGTGTTTTGAGCAGGATAGCAGACGCACTGCAGTGAGTAAGCCCGCCGCCGCATCTAAGTTAGCTTCTGTTTTTTTTAGCCTCGAAAAGCTGAATATTATTAATCGTGTATTTACATGTTCATGGTTTAATAGTATTTTTGATCTTCTGTCTATCCATCCAGTCAGGGTTTTTTTTTATTTAGTTTCTATCTGCATTTGAGACTGCTATGCTATCACGTTGGCTACGTAGCTAGGTTAGCTTCTATTTTTTTAGCTTCGCCAAGCTGAATATTATTAATCGTGTATTTACATGTTCATGGTTTAATAGTATTTTTGATCTTCTGTCTATCCATCCAGTCAGGGTTTTTTTAAATTTAGTTTCTATCTGCATTTGAGACTGCTATGCTATCACGTTGGCTACGTAGCTAGGTTAGCTTCTATTTTTTTTAGCTTCGAAAAGCTGAATATTATTAATTGTGTATTTATATGTTCATGGTTTAATAGTATTTTTGATCTTCTGTCTATCCATCCAGTCAGGGTTTTTTTTTATTTAGTTTCTATCTGCATTTGAGACTGCTATGCTATCACGTTGGCTACGTTGCTAGGTTAGCTTCTATTTTTTTTAGCTTCGAAAAGCTGAATATTATTAATCGTGTATTTACATGTTCGTGGTTTAATAGTATTTTTGATCTTCTGTCTATCCATCCAGTCAGGGTTTTTTTAAATTTAGTTTCTATCTGCATTTGAGACTGCTATGCTATCACGTTGGCTACGTAGCTAGGTTAGCTTCTATTTTTTTTAGCTTCGAAAAGCTGAATATTATTAATCGTGTATTTACATGTTCATGGTTTAATAGTATTTTTGATCTTCTGTCTATCCATCCAGTCAGGGTTTTTTTTAATTTAGTTTCTATCTGCATTTGAGACTGCTATGCTATCACGTTGGCTACATAACTAGGTTAGCTTCTATTTTTTTTAGCTTCGCCAAGCTGAATATTATTAATCGTGTATTTACATGTTCATGGTTTAATAGTATTTTTGATCTTCTGTCTATCCATCAAGTCAGGTTTTTTTTTAATTTAGTTTCTATCTGCATTTGAGACTGCTATGCTATCACGTTGGCTACGTAGCTAGGTTAGCTTCTATTTTTTTAGCTTCGAAAAGCTGAATATTATTAATCGTGTATTTACATGTTCATGGTTTAATAGTATTTTTGATCTTCTGTCCATCCATCCAGTCAGGGTTTTTTTAAATTTAGTTTCTATCTGCATTTGAGACTGCTATGCTATCACGTTGGCTACGTAGCTAGGTTAGCTTCTATTTTTTTTAGCTTCGAAAAGCTGAATATTATTAATCGTGTATTTACATGTTCATGGTTTAATAATGGAGGTCTGAGGAACTCCCTCTGGTGTAGTACCTGTGTGACGAACAATAACACACCATTTCGCCGTCTTTGCATGTGTTTCATGATAACTATTTGCATTGTGGCGGTTAGCCAAGTAAACATCAATTTATTAGCGTGCACCGTTTGATAAGCCGCAGAGTTAAAATGGTCGGAAAAAAGTAGCGGCTTATAGTCTGGCATTTGTGGTATCTTCAGTAGCGGCACCAGAAACCTGCAGAAACGTCTTCTCAGACAACCTGAACAGTCTTGTAGTAATGGATTCAGTGCCCTGTGAAGCCCGCCATACCCGCCCTGCTTGACGTCTCACGTTCACCAGCTCAGCCGCTCACCATTTTGCCCACAAAGCCACAAATCCTGCCACTAATAACCAAAATCCTGCAGCAAAGTTGTGACTTATTTAAAGCTGGCTTATATAGTTTATCTGATGAATCCATTTGTAGGCTGCCAACAAACTGCATACGCTTGGTTTTTTTTCCCCCCTCAGCATTTACAGGTGAGCTGTGACTGTTCAAATCCTGGTTGTTTTTCCAAATGATGACAGGTGTGAATGAGAGCGTGTATTGTCTGTGTTATGATGTAAAGGAGGGCTGGTTGTAATTAGACATGTACATTCACCTCAAAATGTAGTGTATATTACTAGAGAGACCGATATTATCGGCCGATAAATGCGTTAAAATGTAATATCGGAAATTATCGGTATCGGTTTTTTTATTATCAGTATCGGTTTTTTTAAATTTATTTTTATTTATTATTTATTTATTCACATAAAAAACACAAGATACACTTACAATTCACACAAAAGGGTTGTTTCTTTCTGTTATTAATATTCTGCTTCCTACATTATATATCAATATATATCAATACAGTCTGCAAGGGATACAGTCCGTAAGAACACGATTGTGCGTGCTGCTGCTCCACTAATAGTACTAACTAGAGATGTCCGATAACATCGGCCTGCCGATATTATCGGCCGATATATGCGTTAAAATGTAATATCGGAAATTATCGGTATCGGTTTTTTTTATTATCAGTATCGTTTATTTTTTTTATTTTTTTAAATTTTTTAATTAAATCCACATAAAAAACACAAGATACACTTACAATTAGTGCACCAACCCAAAAAACCTCCCTCCCCCATTTACACTCATTCACACAAAAGGGTTGTTTCTTTCTGTTATTAATATTCTGCTTCCTACATTATATATCAATATATATCAATACAGTCTGCAAGGGATACAGTCCGTAAGCACACATGATTGTGCGTGCTGCTGCTCCACTAATAGTACTAACTAGAGATGTCCGATAACATCGGCCTGCCGATATTATCGGTCGATATATGCGTTAAAATGTAATATCGGAATTTATTGGTATCTGTTTTTTTTATCAGTATCGTTTATTTTGTTGTTGATTTTTTTTATTAAATCAACATAAAAAACACAAGATACACTTACAATTAATGCACCAACCCAAAAAACCTTCCTCCTCATTCACACAAAAGGGTTGTTTCTTTCTGTTATTAATATTCTGCTTCCTACATTATATATCAATATATATCAATACAGTCTGCAAGGGATACAGTCCGTAAGCACACATGATTGTGCATGCTGCTGCTCCACTAATAGTACTAACCTTTAACAGTTAATTTTACTCATTTTCATTCATTACTAGTTTCTATGTAACTGTTTTTATATTGTTGTACTTTCTTTTTTATTCAAGAAAATGTTTTACATTTATTTATCTTATTTTACTAATTTTTTTAAAAAGGACCTTATCTTCACCATACCTGGTTGTCCAAATTAGGCATAATAATGTGTTAATTCCACGACTGCATATATCGGTTGATATCGGTATCGGTAATCAAAGAGTTGGACAATATCGGAATATCGGATATCGGCAAAAAGCCATTATCGGACATCCCTAGTTGTAATGTATAAGTACGTGTCAATGAAAGGGCATTTTATGACTTTTCTTAATATGATTATGTGCTTTAGTATACATTTATTGCATGATTCTGTATCTCTTTAATTTAACCAGGGACTGCAGATAGAAATAGCTATTTAGTGGGGGTGTAACGGTACACAAAAATGTGGGTTCGGTACGTACCTCGGTGTAGAGGTCACGGTTCGGTTCATTTTCGGTACAGTAAGAAAACAACAAAATATACATTTTGGGGTTATTTATTTACCAAATTTGCAAAATCTTCCACCAAAAATATTTTCCTTCGTGTAATATTTGATGTGAAGTAATGGGAACCTTGGATAGGTCAATAATTCATAATAACATTGATTTTGATTCAATATTATGTTTTGAGCAATGACAGTTTGAAAGAGAAAAAAAACCAGCTTTGTTTTACGTGGTGCCCGCGGGCACCAGGTACCCCGTAAGGACCAGATGAGTAGCCCGCTGGCCTGTTCTAAAAATAGCTCAAATAGCAGCACTTACCAGTGAGCTGCCTCGATTTTTTTAAATTGTATTTATTTACTAGCAAGCTGGTCTCGCTTTGCCCGACATTTTTAATTCTAAAAGAGACAAAACTCAAATAGAATTTGAAAATCCAAGAAAATATTTTAAAGACTTGGTCTTCACTTGTTTAAATAAATTCATTAATTTTTTTACTTTGCTTCTTATAACTCTCAGAAAGACAATTTTAGAGAAAAAATACAACCTTAAAAATGATTTTAGGATTTTTAAACACATATACCTTTTTACCTTTTAAATTCCTTCCTCTTCTTTCCTGACAATTTAAATCAATGTTCAAGTCAATGTATTTTTTTTATTGTAAAGAATAATAAATACATTTTAATTTAATTCTTAATTTTAGCTTCTGTTTTTTCGACGAAGAATATTTGTGAAATATTTCTTCAAACTTATTATGATTAAAATTCCCCAAAAAATATTCTGGCAAATCTAGAAAATCTGTGGAATCAAATTTAAATCTTATTTCAAAGTCTTTTGAATTTCTTTTAACATTTTTGTTCTGGAAAATCTAGAAGAAATAATGATTTGTCTTTGTTAGAAATATAGCTTGGTCCAATTTGTTCTATATTCTAACAAAGTGCAGATTGGATTTTAACCTATTTAAAACATGTCATCAAAATTCTAAAATTAATCTTAATCAGGAAAATTTACTAATGATGTTCCATAAATTTTTTATTTTTTTATTTTTTTCAAAAAGATTCGAATTAGCTAGGTTTCCCCCTTTTTTTCGGTTGAATTTTGAATTTTAAAGAGTCGAAATTAAAGATAAACTATGTTTCAAAATTTAATTGTCATTTTTTTCGTGTTTTCTCCTCTTTTAAACCGTCCAATTAAGTGTAAATATCATTAATTGTTAATAATAACATAGAGTTAAAGGTAAATTGAGCAAATTGGCTATTTGTGGCAATTTATTTAAGTGTGTATCAAACTGGTAGCCCTTCGCATTAATCACTACCCAAGAAGTAGCTCTTGGTTTCAAAAAGGTTGGTGACCACTGGTGTAGAGTGTGTGTGTAGAGCGAAGGGGGGTAATCTGATTAGTTTTAAGAAGGGGTTTCCCATAAGGAGATTATTGTCCGCCTCCAGACGTGTTGAGAGCTCCACTCTCGTCTGACCACCGAGGGACGGCAAGACCGGACAATATCCCAGTTTACCTTCCGGACTCTTCCGAAAGGATTGTTTTTTTTGGATGTGTTGCACTGAGAAAGCAAGGTGTTGTCATTGACAGCCATTATTAGGACTTTGTAAGATTAGTTGCCATGTTGACTGCCTACTACTGTTGGCGGCCCGCCTATGACGGCTATGAATGTCTGCAGCTGCTGGAGCAAAACGGAGGATTCGGCAACAACGGATCCCCGGCGCCTCCGCAGATCCACACCGTCCACGGCAATCCAGGTGAGTGTCGTGTGGAGCGTGCTTGAAGGTCTAAGTTGATCGGATGGCGGGAAGTTAGCACTGCAAATATTACATCAACGCCACCATTATGTTGCGCTAACATTGTGCCGTTGTTGTTTTGAAGTTATTGTGAAATACATGTTCTGGCAAGGCCCCCACCTGGTCAAAATCTCCACAAACGTGTCCCATTTGTTTTATGCTGCAATTTTTATTGTCTAAATATTATAGTTTTTATGTTCTTAACATATTATTCATAATCAGCCCCCACCTTGTCAAAATCTCCACAAACTTTGTCCCATTTGTTTGTGCTGCACTTTTTTTGTCTAAATATTATCTTTTTTTATGTTATTAACATATTATTATTATTCATAATCATCCCCCACCTTGTCAAAATCTCCACAAACGTGTCCCATTTCTTTTCTGCTGCATTTTTTGGTCTAAATATTATAGTTTTTGTGTTATTAATATATTATTATTCATAATCAGCCCCCACCTCGTCAAAATCTCCACAAACGTGTCCCATTTGTTTTATGCTACAATTATTTTTGGCTAAATATTTTAGTTTTTTATGTAATTAACATATTATTATTCATAATCAGCCCCCATCTTGTCAAAATATCCACAAACTTTCTCATTTCTTTTTGCAGCACTCTTTTTGGTCTAAATATTATCTTTTTTTCAGTTATTAACATATTATTATTATTCATAATCATCCCCCACCTTGTCAAAATCTCCACAAACGTGTCCCATTTCTTTTATGCTGCAATTATTATTGTCTAAATATTAAATTTTTTATGTTAACATATTATTATTCATAATCAGCCCCCATCTTGTCAAAATCTCCACAAACTTTGTCCCATTTGTTTGTGCTGCACTTTTTTGTCTAAATATTACCTTTTTTTCAGTTAATAACATATTATTCATAATCAGCCCCCACCTTGTCAAAATCTTCACAAACTTTGTCCCATTTGTTTTATGCTGCAATTATTTTTGTCTAAATATTGCATTTTTTATGTTATTAACATATTATTCATAATCAGCCCCCACATTGTCAAAATCTCCACAAACTTTGTCCCATTTGTTTGTGCTGCATTTTTTTTGGTCTAAATATTATCTTTTTTTCAGTTATTAACATATTATTCATAATCAGCCCCCATCTTGTCAAAATCTCCACAAACTTTGTCCCATTTGTTTTATGCTGCATTTTTTTTGGTCTAAATATTATCTTTTTTTATGTTATTAACATATTATTCATAACCAGCCCCATTACTTAAAGGCCTACTGAAATGTGATTTTCTTATTCAAACGGGAATAGCAGATCCATAAACATATTATTATTCATAATCAGCCCCCACCTTGTCAAAATCTCCCCAAACTTTGTCCCATTTGTTTTGCATAAAGCATAACCAAGCATGCATCACTATAGCTCTTGTCTCAAAGTAGGTGTACTGTCACCACCTGTCACATCACACCCTGACTTATTTGCACTTTTTTGCTGTTTTCCTGTGTGTAGTGTTTTACTTCTTGACTTGCGCTCCTATTTTGGTTGCTTTTTCCTCTTTTTTCGGTATTTTCCTGTAGCAGTTTCAAGTCTTCCTTTGAGCGATATTTCCCGCATCGACTTTGTTTTAGCAATCAAGAATATTTCAGTTGTTTTTTCATCCTTCTTTGCGGGGACATCGTTGATTGCCATGTCATGTTCGGATGTACATTGTGGACGCCGTCTTTGCTCCGCAGTAAGTCTTTGCTGTCGTCCAGCATTCTGTTTTTGTTTACTTTGTAGCCAGTTCAGTTTTAGTTTTGTTCTGCATAGCCTTCCCTAAGCTTCAATGCCTTTTCTTAGGGGCACTCACCTTTTGCTTATTTTTGGTTTAAGCATTCGGTACCTTTTTACCTGCACGCTGCCTCCCGCTGTTCCCGACATCTACAAAGCAATTATCTACCTGTACAGCCCTTACCTTTGGGCTGGTACCGAGGGCGACTGTGTTGACCAGTTTGACGCGTGTAAATGATAGAATGTCCAGCACTGTAGAACTGTGTTTGGATATGACAATCCTTTTATTCCAGCTATCTAAATGAAATCAAATGTAAGTTATATAACATAAAGTATGCTAACCTTGAATGGCACATTGTCACAACATTGTCACAACATTGTCACGAACACGACCACGACCACGACCACGCTCACGGTCCAAAACTGTTTGTCCTCCAATCGCCCTGCCCATGCTCACACCTGTGCCCAATTTATGGAGGCTACCATGGTAACTGCACCATAACAACAGTCCCCTCCCTGTCAACACTTCCTGGTTCTTAACAGGAAGTGGGCGGAGCAATCTGAACATGCTGAACCCAACAATCAATTTAGAGAAAATAAAATAAAAACAATATAAACAAATAAGGAATTTTGGCTCCGACACTACCTGCTGCCACCTACTGATATGTAAGAGTATTACACGGTTACTCTGCCGAGCTCTAGACCGCACCGACACTCAACAACAACACATCATTTGCAGACTATAATTACTGCTTTGCTAAAAATATTTTTAACCCAAATAGGTGAAATTAGATCATCTCCCACGGCACACTAGTGTCGCGGCACAGTGGTTGAAAAACACTGACTTAAGTGAGTAAAAAAATAAATGAATCAATGATTGATATTGATCAATATAAAAAACATGTATCGTGATACAGTTTTCAGCCGTATCGCCCAGCCCTCGTGTGTATAGTGTTGTAACTCAGGATCCATTCTGTCGTATTTAACATTTCTTCTCGGTCCTAAAGGCATCTACGATCCAGATCAGTCCGGCAGCGGCTTCCTGGACATCCTCAAGGGAGGAACGGAACGCTTCCTGACCAACATCAAGGACACCTCGTCCAAAGTTATCCAGTCAGTCGCCAGGTAAGGCGCTGCGTCCTTTGCCGGCGTCGAGCTACATTTTCAACGTACAACGGCGATAACCTGTTCCTCCCAAGTGCCGAGACTGGAGCGGGAGAGTGCCTGCTTGGTCTTAAAAGAACGGAAATCCAGTCATTTGAATTTGAGACCTTCAAATGTCTCAAATGCCGTCAAAATCTTGTCAAATGCTGTAGGCCTCGTTCTCACTGCAGGTCAATTCCCGTTTGTTTTGCCCATATGCGACCCATTTCTGATTTGTTTTCATGTCCGTTCGAACAGTGCAAATCCAAATGTTTCATATCCGACCCAGGCCTTTTTTGCATGTGGATATGAATCGTATTCACATACACTACCGTTCAAAAGTTTGGGGTCACCCAAACAATTTAGTGGAATAGCCTTCATTTCTAAGAACAAGAATAGACTGTCGAGTTTCAGATGAAAGTTCTCTTTTTCTGGCCATTTGGAGCGTTTAATTGAGCCCACAAATGTGATGCTCCAGAAACTCAATCTGCTCTACGGAAGGTCAGTTTTGTAGCTTCTGTAACGAGCTAAAGTGTTTTCAGATGTGTGAACATGATTGCGCAAGGGTTTTCTAATCATCAATTAGCCTTCTGAGCCAATGAGCAAACACATTGTACCATTAGAACACTGGAGTGATAGTTGCTGGAAATGGGCCTCTATACACCTATGTAGATATTGCACCAAAAAGCAGACATTTGCAGCTAGAATAGTCATTTACCACATTAGCAATGTATAGAGTGTATTTCTGTAAAGTTAAGACTAGTTTAAAGTTATCTTCATTGAAAAGTACAGTGCTTTTCCTTCAAAAATAAGGACATTTCAACGTGACCCCAAACTTTTGAACGGTAGTATATATGCGATGCGTCCTCAACTCCCGCACTCAGGTCGCATTTATCCTTCGCCAACGGCATCAAAACGCGATAAGCGTCATCATTATTTGCCAAAGTAGACGCTTACAAAATAAATAGCTGACGACGGAGCAGAAAACAGGTGAAAATAAAATGTTTTAGGGAATTCACGTGAGCGTTCCCCTATTCCTGTCTCCGATTGCTCGCCAACAGACGCACTCTTCAATTAGGCATAGAAGCAAAATATCCCGTAAAACTAGGGATGTCCGATAATGGCTTTTTGCCGATATCCGATATTCCGATATTGTCCAACTCTTTAATTACCGATACCGATATCAACCGATATATACAGTCGTGGAATGAACACATTATTATGCCTAATTTGGACAACCATGTATGGTGAAGATAAGGTACTTTTAAAAAAAAATTATAAAATAAGATAAATAAATTAAAAACATTTTCTTGAATAAAAAAAGAAAGTAAAACAATATAAAAACAGTTACATAGAAACTAGTAATTAATGAAAATGAGTAACATTAACTGTTAAAGGTTAGTACTATTAGTGGAGCAGCAGCACGCACAATAATGTGTGCTTACGGACTGTATCCCTTGCAGACTGTATTGATATATATTGATATATAATGTAGGAAGCAGAATATTAATAACATGAAGAAACAACCCTTTTGTGTGAATGAGGAGGGAGGTTTTTTGGGTTGGTGCATTAATTGTAAGTGTATCTTGTGTTTTTTATGTGGATTTAATTAAAAAAAAAACAAAAAAAAACGATACCGATAATTAAAAAAACGATACCGATAATTTCCGATATTACCTTTTAACGCATTTATCGGCCGATAATATCGGACATCCCTGCTTAAAACTGCCAGAGCCAAAATACTTGTCCTCTTCGCGCAGAAAATTCGGTTCGGAAAATGTTGGCTTTGATTGCATAAATTCCTGGAACTTGCCAAAAATGCGGCAATACAGAGACCGACTCGTGTGGAAGCCGTGTTTACTTCCGTAAACATTTCAGTGCGCGGGTCAGTTTGCATTCACATTAGAAATCAAGTTGTTTTTGTTTTAATGTGAACGACCACTGAAAAGTTTGGTTTTGACAAAAAAAATCAATCACCCTGCAGTGTGAACGTAGCCTTAAATACCACCATGGAAGGTCTGGAATATATTACCGTTCTGTTTATTTGAAAAAAATGCATAAACTTCAGTCTCTCTAGTGCAGGGGTCAGCAACCTTTTTGAAAGCAAGAGCTACTTCTTGGGTAGTGATTAATGCGAAGGGCTACCAGTTTGATACACACTTCAATAAATTGCCAGAAATAGCCAATTTGCTCAATTTACCTTTAACTCTGTTATTATTAATAATTAATGATATTTACACTTAATTGAACGGTTAAAAGAGGAGAAAACACGAAAAAAATGACAATAAATTTTTGAAACATAGTTTATCTTCAATTTCGACTCTTTAAAACTCAAAATTCAACCGAAAAAAAGAAGAGAAAAACTAGCTAATTCGAATATTTTTGAAAAATTTTTAAAAAGAATTTATGGAACATCATTAGTAATTTTTCCTGATTAAGATTAATTTTAGAATTTAGATGACATGTTTTAAATAGGTTAAAATCCAATCTACACTTTGTTAGAATATATAACTAATTAGACCAAGCTATATTTCTAACAAAGACAAATCATTATTTCTTCTAGATTTTCCAGAACAAAAATTTTAAAAGAAATTCAAAAGACTTTAAAATAAGATTTCAATTTGATTCTACAGATTTTCTAGATTTGCCAGAATATTCTTATTTTATTTGAATCATAATAAGTTTGAAGAAATATTTCACAAATATTCGTCGAAAAAACAGAAGCTAAAATGAAGAATTAAATTAAAATGTATTTATTATTCTTTGCAATAAAAAAAATAAATGGACTTGAACATTGATTTAAGTTGTCAGGAAAGAAGAGGAAGGAATTTAAAAGGTAAAAAGGTATATGTGTTTAAAAATCCTAAAATCATTTTTAAGGTTGTATTTTTTCTCTAAAATTGTCTTTCTGAAAGTTATAAGAAGCAATGTAAAAAAATGAATAAATGTATTTAAACAAGTGAAGACCAAGTCTTTCAAATATTTTCTTGGATTTTCAAATTCTATTTGAGTTTTGTCTCTCTTAGAATTAAAAATGTCGAGCAAAGCGAGACCAGCTTGCTAGTAAATAAATAAAATGTAAAAAAATAGAGGCAGCTCACTGGTAAGTGCTGCTATTTGAGCTATTTTTAGAACAGGCCAGCAGGCTACTCATCTGGTCCTTACGGGCTACCTGGTGCCCGCGGGCACCGCGTTGGTGACCCCTGCTCTAGCGATTCTGGCAAAGATGTGAATCGAAATTTGAATGCTTCTAAATTCCCTGGCACAATTTTGTCAGAAAAGTCAAGTACAACAGTTTAATTTGCGCAATGGTGCACGCTAACATCTTGGTGAACATTTCCATCACGTTAGCTCGGGCTATCGTTTACCGATGTACCATTATATCGTCTTTATTCATACATCGACCGTCTTTCCTCTAAAACATGGACATGTTTTATATTTACGTTGTGACATGAGTTATCTACACAGAAAGATTTTGTAAATGTTTATTCACATACCTTAATTGTTTCCAAACGGTGTCTGTAACGCGGCAGTAAAACCGGCTGATCAAACAAAACAGAAGTCATCGTCATGGACCCGCTGGCTGCGCAAGCTAGCTCTCCAATCAGCTAAACAGACTCAATAACTCCACGGTGACGTTTGGGTGAGTTTACTGAGGAATTTGTCAAACTGAAACAATACCAAAAAAATGCCGTTGTAAGTTAACGATACTCACACAGACACTCGTAAACGATGCTAACGACGCTAGCTTGGTTACATTACGATGGCACGTACAAATATGCATGAAAACACTCCTACAGACAGCACACATGGGACGGTTTAGTAAGTACGAATTGTAAAATGTACAAATCGTATACCCAGGTACCGTTGTATCGTCTTTATTCACACATCGACCGTCTTTCCTCTGAAACAAGAACACGTTCTCCTTCATTGCAACATAATGTCATTGTGTTGTGAGCTCTCGTGTTGCCAACATTTTTCATATTTCTCTCAACTGGAAGTTATGAAAATGACAGTGGAACCTCTGCAGTCGAACGTTTCCTTTGGAAGCCATCTTTTTAAGATTCCAACCGGCCTCCTGGTAAAACCTTTTAAAGTACAACGAAACGTCCAACGGGTGTAAAAAGAAACTAATAGTAGGGCTGCACAATTAATCCACTTTTAATCAAGATTTAGGGTGCATATCAAATCAAGCACTTTCACGGCGGCTCGCCCTAAAGCTTTTCCCAGGTTCCTGCAGCCTCGTTTAATTTCCCTGGAGTCTTTACAGCAGGGGTCACCAACGCGGTGCCTGCGGGCACCAGGTAGCCCGTAAGGACCAGATGAGTAGCCCGCTGGCCTGTTCTAAAAATAGCTCAAATAGCAGCACTTACCAGTGAGCTGCCTCGATTTTTTAAATTGTATTTATTTACTAGCAAGGTGGTCTCACTTTGCCCGACGTTTTTAATTCTAAGAGAGACAAAACTCAAATAGAATTTGAAAATCCAAGAAAATATTTTAGAGACTTGGTCTTCACTTGTTTAAATAAATTCATTAATTTGTTTTCTTTGCTTCTTATAACTTTCAGAAAGACAATTTTAGAGAAAAAATACAACCTTAAAAACGGTTTTAGGATTTTTAAACACATATACCTTTTTATCTTTTAAATTCCTTCCTCTTCTTTCCTGACATTTTAAATCAATGTTCAAGTAAAAAAATGTTTTTTATTGTAAAGAATAATAAATACATTTTAATTTAATTCTTCATTTTAGCTTCTGTTTTTTCAACAAAGAATATTTGTGAAATATTTCTTCAAACTTATTATGATTAAAATTCAAAAAAATTATTCCGGCAAATCTAGAAAATCTGTAGAATCAAATTTGAATCTTGTTTCAAAGTTTTTTGAATTTCTTTTAAAATTTTTGTTCTGGAAAATCTAGAAGAAATAATGATTTGTCTTTGTTAGAAATATAGCTTGGTCCAATTTGTTATATATTCTAACAAAGTGCAGATTGGATTTTAACCTATTTAAAACATGTCATCAAAATTCTAAAATTAATCTTAATCAGGAAAAATTACTAATGATGTTCCATAAATTCTTTTTTTAATTTTTTCAAAAAGATTCGAATTAGCTAGTTTTTCTCTTCTTTTTTTCGGTTGAATTTTGAATTTTAAAGAGTCGAAATTGAAGATAAACTATGTTTCAAAATTTAATTGTCATTTTTTTTCGTGTTTTCTCCTCTTTTAAACCGTTCAATTAAGTGTAAATATCATTAATTATTAATAATAACATAGAGTTAAAGGTAAATTGAGCAAATTGGGTATTTCTGGCAATTTATTTAAGTGTGTATCAAACTGGTAGCCCTTCGCATTAATCACTACCCAAGAAGTAGCT
This sequence comes from Entelurus aequoreus, assembly GCF_033978785.1. Taxonomy (NCBI): domain Eukaryota; kingdom Metazoa; phylum Chordata; class Actinopteri; order Syngnathiformes; family Syngnathidae; genus Entelurus; species Entelurus aequoreus. The sequence goes on from NC_084747.1 coordinate 2,451,616, forward strand.
CTTGCTTTCAAAAAGGTTGCTGACCCCTGGTCTACAGGGTGCGTTAAAGACCACATTACGTTTTTGAGATGCTGCTTGCTTGTCTCCTTGGATGGGCGTTTTTTTTCGGATTTTGATTATGGTTTCTCACAACTGTAAAAATGTTATAATCGAAGAAACGATGATTATTTGTATTTACATTGGGCCACGCAACATGCATGCAAAGAGCCTTAAATCATCCCAAAACTCATCAAGCTCAGTACAGCAAAACACTTGCCCCCCTTCACAATAATGTGCAACATTACGCTAGCAAAATAAAGCTTTCAAAAGTACATTTATTGATACATTTACACAATTGTTATTCATTGACTTAAAATACAAAAGTGTCCAGCGATGTTTTGCTCCAATACATGTGAGGATTTTTGCATTTTAATAACACACGTAAGTGTAAAAATTCCCAAAGATTTGAATGGAAAAATTGTCTGGTTTTATTTATAGCAGTTATTTTAATTTATTGTCTTCACCATTATTATACTTTCTTTTGCTGTTTTAATTGTCGCTAATTTATAACCTTTGTTCTTTTAAATTATATGTAAAGTTGAGTTTTGCTCATAAGGGAATCCTAGTCAAATATGCGTGTGTAAATATCAAAATAGTACGTTGAATTACTTTTTGTCAGGCAATATTACATTTAATGACAATTTTACATAAATCAATACATGCAAACACTTTATAAATACTTAAAGGCCTACTGAAATGATTTTTTTTATTTAAACGGGAATAGCAGATCCA
>NC_084747.1:2462386-2602386 GCF_033978785.1 Entelurus aequoreus
TCTGCCATAAAGAACAACATCGAAGACGTGCGACTCTTCCTGGATTCACGCCACGCTGGCCACTACGCCGTCTACAACCTCTCCAAGCGCTCCTACAGGTCGTCTCGCTTCCACAACAGGGTACGAGAAAGAAAGATGTCTGTTCGTAGTCAAAAGTACACTATATTGCCAAAAGTAGGGTGGCCACTAGAGATGTCCGATAATATCGGCCAGCCGATATTATCGGCCGATAAATGCTTTAAAATGTAATATCGGAAATTATCGGTATCGTTTTTTTTATTATCGGTATCGTTTTTTTTTATTTTTTTATTAAATCAACATAAAAAACACAAGATACACTTACAAAAATCTATTATTATTAGAGATGTCCGATAATATCGGTCTGCCGATATTATCGGCCGATAAATGCGTTAAAATGTAATATCGGAAATTATCGGTATCGTTTTTTTTATTATCGGTATCGTTTTTTGTTGTTGTTGTTGTTGTTTTTTATTAAATCAACATAAAAAACACAAGATACACTTACAAAAATCTATTATTATTAGAGATGTCCGATAATATCGGTCTGCCGATATTATCGGCCGATAAATGCGTTAAAATGTAAAAATCGGAAATTATCGGTATCGGTTTTTCTATTATCGGTATCGTTTTTTTTATTATCGGTATCGTTTTTTGTATTATCAGTATCGTTTTTTTTTATTTATTTTTTTTTATTAAATCAACATAAAAAACACAAGATACACTTACAAAAATCTATTATTATTAGAGATGTCCGATAATATAGGTCTGCCGATATTATCGGCCGATAAATGCGTTAAAATGTAATATCGGAAATTATCGGTATCGTTTTTTTTATTATCGGTATCGTTTTTTTTTTTTTTTTTTTTTTTTTATTAAATCAACATAAAAAACACAAGATACACTTACAAAAATCTATTATTATTAGAGATGTCCGATAATATCGGTCTGCCGATATTATCGGCCGATGAATGCGTTAAAATGTAATATCGGAAATTATCGGTATCTGTTTTTTTTATTATCGGTATCGTTTTTTTTGTTGTTTTTTTTATTTTTATTAAATCAACATAAAAAACACAAGATACACTTACAAAAATCTATTATTATTAGAGATGTCCGATAATATCGGTCTGCCGATATTATCGGCCGATAAATGCGTTAAAATGTAAAAATCGGAAATTATCGGTATCGGTTTTTCTATTATCGGTATCGTTTTTTTTGTTGGTTTTTTTATTTTTATTAAATCAACATAAAAAACACAAGATACACATACAAAAATCTATTATTATTATTAGAGATGTCCGATAATGTCGGTCTGCCGATATTATCGGCCGATAAATGCGTTAAAATGTAATATCAGAAATTATCGGTATCGTTTTTTTTATTATCGGTATCGTTTTTTTTGTTGGTTTTTTTTTATTTATTAAATCAACATAAAAAACACAAGATACACTTACAAAAATCTATTATTATTAGAGATGTCCGATAATATCGGTCTGCCGATATTATCGGCCGATAAATGCGTTAAAATGTAATATCGGAAATTATCGCTATCTGTTTTTTTTATTATCGGTATCGTTTTTTTTGTTGTTTTTTTTATTTTTTATTAAATCAACATAAAAAACACAAGATACACTTACAAAAATCTATTATTATTATTAGAGATGTCCGATAATGTCGGTCTGCCGATATTATCGGCCGATAAATGCGTTAAAATGTAATATCGGAAATTATCGGTATCGGTTTTTTTATTATCGGTATCGTTTTTTTTTTTTGTTTGTTTGTTTTGTTTTTTTATTAAATCAACATAAAAAACACAAGATACACTTACAAAAATGTATTATTATTAGAGATGTCCGATAATATCGGTCTGCCGATATTATCGGCCGATAAATGCGTTAAAATGTAATATCGGAAATTATTGGTATCGGTTTTTTTATCATCGATATCGTTTTTTTTGTTTTTTTTATTAAATCAACATAAAAAACACAAGATACACTTACAAAAATCTATTATTATTATTAGAGATGTCCGATAATGTCGGTCTGCCGATATTATCGGCCGATAAATGCTTTAAAATGTAATATCGGAAATTATCGGTATCGGTTTTTTATTATCGGTATCGGTTTTTTTTTGTTTTTGTTTTTTTTTATTAAATCAACATAAAAAACACAAGATACACTTACAAAAATCTTTTATTATTATTAGAGATGTCCGATAATATCGGTCTGCCGATATTATCGGCCGATGAATGCTTTAAAATGTACTATCGGAAATTATCGGTATCGTTTTTTTTATCGGTATCGTTTTTATTTTTTATTTTTTATTAAATTAACATAAAAAACACAAGATACACTTACAAAAATCTATTATTATTATTAGAGATGTCCGATAATGTCGGTCTGCCGATATTATCGGCCGATAAATGCGTTAAAATGTAACATCGGAAATTATCGGTATCGTTTTTTTTATTATCGGTACCGTTTTTTTTTTTGTTTTTTTTTTTTTAATTAAATCAACATAAAAAACACAACATACACTTACAAAAATCTATTATTATTAGAGATGTCCGAAATGCGTTAAAATGTAATATCGGAAATTATCTGTATCGTTTTTTTTATTATCTGTATCGTTTTTTTTGTTGTTGTTTTTTTTTTATTAAATCAACATAAAAAACACAAGATACCCTTACAAAAATCTATTATTATTAGAGATGTCCGATAATATCGGTCTGCCGATATTATCGGCCGATGAATGCTTTAAAATGTAATATCGGAAATTATCGGTATCGTTTTTTTTATCGGTATCGTTTTTATTTTATTTATTTTTTTATTTATTAAATTAACATAAAAAACACAAGATACACTTACAAAAATCTATTATTATTATTAGAGATGTCCGATAATGTCGGTCTGCCGATATTATCGGCCGATAAATGCGTTAAAATGTAATATCGGAAATTATCGGTATCGTTTTTTTTATTATCGGTATCGTTTTTTTTGTTGTTGTTTTTTTTTTTTATTAAATCAACATAAAAAACACAAGATACACTTACAAAAATCTATTATTATTATTAGAGATGTCCGATAATATCGGTCTGCCGATATTATCGGCTGATGAATGCTTTAAAATGTAATATCGGAAATTATCGGTATCGGTTTTTTTATCGGTATCGGTTTTATTTATTTGTATTTTTTATTTATTAAATTAACATAAAAAACACAAGATACACTTACAAAAATCTATTATTATTAGAGATGTCCGATAATATCGGTCTGCCGATATTATCGGCCGATAAATGCGTTAAAATGTAATATCGGAAATTATCGGTATCGTTTTTTTTATTATCGGTATCGTTTTTTTTTGTTGTTTTTGTTTTTTTTTATTAAATCAACATAAAAAACACAAGATACACTTACAAAAATCTATTATTATTAGAGATGTCCGATAATATCGGTCTGCCGATATTATCGGCCGATGAATGCTTTAAAATGTAATATCGGAAATTATCGGTATCGTTTTTTTTATCGGTATCGTTTTTATTATTATTATTTTTTTTTTTATTAAATTAACATAAAAAAACACAAGATACACTTACAAAAATCTATTATTATTATTATTAGAGATGTCCGATAATGTCGGTCTGCCGATATTATCGGCCGATAAATGCGTTAAAATGTAATATCGGAAATTATCGGTATCGTTTTTTTTATTATCGGTATCGTTTTTTTTTATTTATTTTTTTTTATTAAATCAACATAAAAAACACAAGATACACTTAAAAAAATCTATTATTATTAGAGATGTCCGATAATATAGGTCTGCCGATATTATCGGCCGATAAATGCGTTAAAATGTAATATCGGAAATTATCGGTATCGTTTTTTTTATTATCGGTATCGTTTTTTATTTTATTTTTATTTTTTTTATTAAATCAACATAAAAAACACAAGATACACTTACAAAAATCTATTATTATTAGAGATGTCCGATAATATCGGTCTGCCGATATTATCGGCCGATGAATGCGTTAAAATGTAATATCGGAAATTATCGGTATCGTTTTTTTTATCGGTATCGTTTTTATTATTATTATTTTTTTTTTTATTAAATTAACATAAAAAAACACAAGATACACTTACAAAAATCTATTATTATTATTATTAGAGATGTCCGATAATGTCGGTCTGCCGATATTATCGGCCGATAAATGCGTTAAAATGTAATATCGGAAATTATCGGTATCGTTTTTTTTATTATCGGTATCGTTTTTTTTTATTTATTTTTTTTTATTAAATCAACATAAAAAACACAAGATACACTTAAAAAAATCTATTATTATTAGAGATGTCCGATAATATAGGTCTGCCGATATTATCGGCCGATAAATGCGTTAAAATGTAATATCGGAAATTATCGGTATCGTTTTTTTTATTATCGGTATCGTTTTTTATTTTATTTTTATTTTTTTTATTAAATCAACATAAAAAACACAAGATACACTTACAAAAATCTATTATTATTAGAGATGTCCGATAATATCGGTCTGCCGATATTATCGGCCGATGAATGCGTTAAAATGTAATATCGGAAATTATCGGTATCTGTTTTTTTTATTATCGGTATCGTTTTTTTTGTTGTTTTTTTTATTTGTATTAAATCAACATAAAAAACACAAGATACACTTACAAAAATCTATTATTATTAGAGATGTCCGATAATATCGGTCTGCCGATATTATCGGCCGATAAATGCGTTAAAATGTAAAAATCGGAAATTATCGGTATCGGTTTTTCTATTATCGGTATCGTTTTTTTTGTTGGTTTTTTTATTTTTATTAAATCAACATAAAAAACACAAGATACACATACAAAAATCTATTATTATTATTAGAGATGTCCGATAATGTCGGTCTGCCGATATTATCGGCCGATAAATGCGTTAAAATGTAATATCGGAAATTATCGGTATCGTTTTTTTTATTATCGGTATCGTTTTTTTTGTTGTTTTTTTTTTTTTTATTAAATCAACATAAAAAACACAAGATACACTTACAAAAATCTATTATTATTAGAGATGTCCGATAATATCGGTCTGCCGATATTATCGGCCGATAAATGCGTTAAAATGTAATATCGGAAATTATCGGTATCTGGTTTTTTTATTATCGGTATCGTTTTTTTTGTTGTTTTTTTTATTTTTTATTAAATCAACATAAAAAACACAAGATACACTTACAAAAATCTATTATTATTATTAGAGATGTCCGATAATGTCGGTCTGCCGATATTATCGGCCGATAAATGCGTTAAAATGTAATATCGGAAATTATCGGTATCGGTTTTTTTATTATCGGTATCGTTTTTTGTTTTTTTTTGTTTGTTTTGTTTTTTTATTAAATCAACATAAAAAACACAAGATACACTTACAAAAATTTATTATTATTAGAGATGTCCGATAATATCGGTCTGCCGATATTATCGGCCGATAAATGCGTTAAAATGTAATATCGGAAATTATCGGTATCGTTTTTTTTATTATCGGTATCGTTTTTTTTGTTGTTGTTTTTTTTATTAAATCAACATAAAAAACACAAGATACACTTACAAAAATCTATTATTATTAGAGATGTCCGATAATATCGGTCTGCCGATATTATCGGCCGATAAATGCGTTAAAATGTAATATCGGAAATTATTGGTATCGGTTTTTTTTATTATCGGTATCGTTTTTTTTGTTTTTTTTGTTTTTTTTATTAAATCAACATAAAAAACACAAGATACACTTACAAAAATCTATTATTATTATTAGAGATGTCCGATAATGTCGGTCTGCCGATATTATCGGCCGATAAATGCTTTAAAATGTAATATCGGAAATTATCGGTATCGGTTTTTTATTATCGGTATCGGTTTTTTTTTGTTTTTGTTTTTTTTTATTAAATCAACATAAAAAACACAAGATACACTTACAAAAATCTTTTATTATTATTAGAGATGTCCGATAATATCGGTCTGCCGATATTATCGGCCGATGAATGCTTTAAAATGTACTATCGGAAATTATCGGTATCGTTTTTTTTATCGGTATCGTTTTTATTTTTTATTTTTTATTAAATTAACATAAAAAACACAAGATACACTTACAAAAATCTATTATTATTATTAGAGATGTCCGATAATGTCGGTCTGCCGATATTATCGGCCGATAAATGCGTTAAAATGTAATATCGGAAATTATCGGTATCGTTTTTTTTATTATCGGTATCGGTTTTTTTTTTGGTTTTTTTTGTTTTTTTTAATTAAATCAACATAAAAAACACAAGATACACTTACAAAAATCTATTATTATTAGAGATGTCCGAAATGCGTTAAAATGTAATATCGGAAATTATCTGTATCGTTTTTTTTATTATCTGTATCGTTTTTTTTTTTTTTTTTTTTTTATTAAATCAACATAAAAAACACAAGATACCCTTACAAAAATCTATTATTATTAGAGATGTCCGATAATATCGGTCTGCCGATATTATCGGCCGATGAATGCTTTAAAATGTAATATCGGAAATTATCGTTATCGTTTTTTTTATCGGTATCGTTTTAATTTTTTTTTTTTTTTTTTTAATTAAATTAACATAAACACAAGATACACTTTCAAAAATATATTATTATTATTAGAGATGTCCGATAATGTCGGTCTGCCGATATTATCGGCCGATAAATGCGTTAAAATGTAATATCGGAAATTATCGGTATCGTTTTTTTAATTATCGGTATCGTTTTTGTTGTTGTTTTTTTTATTTTTATTAAATCAACATAAAAAACAAAACGACGACACGTTTGAACGTGTCCCTTTTTGTGCGTGTCCCGCGCAGGTGTCCGAGTGCAACTGGCAGGTGCGCCGCTGCCCCAACCTGCGCAGTCTTTACAGCGTGTGCAAGAACATGCATCAGTGGCTCAAGCAGGACCAGAGGAACATCTGCGTGGTCCACTGCCTGGTAGGAAGGGTCTTCTTGATGATGCATGCAAACGCCGACCTTTGACGGCTTCCTGTTGATGGTGTCGTCCCCCGCAGGACGGCAGAGCGGCGTCGGCGGTGGCCGTGTGCTCCTTCCTGTGCTTCTGTCGCCTCTTCACCACGGCCGAGGCGGCCGTCTACATGTTCTCCATGAAGCGATGCCCGCCCGGCATCGCCCCCTCGCACAAGAGGTGCCACACCATCCTAAACTTAAACAGTTTTTGGTGTAAAATGCCCTGTGATTGGCAGGTATATCGAGTACATGTGTGACATGATGGCGGAGGAGCCCATCATCCCCCACTGCAAGCCCATGGTCATACGCTCCATCGCCATGACGCCCGTGCCCCTCTTCAACAAGCAGCGCAACGGCTGCCGGCCCTTCTGCGAGGTTTACGTCGGCGACGAGAGGGTCCTCACTACCTCACAGGAGTACGACAGGATGAAGTAGGCTTTTTTTTGGTCTTTGTCCCCGTCAGAGATGGTTTCATGGCTAAGCTGTAGGGAGAAAATGTTGCTCCTGTCCAGGGATTTCAAGAGCGAGGACGGAAGAGCCGAGATTCCCTTGAACGTGAGCGTCCAAGGAGACGTGCTGGTGGTTATCTACCACGCCAGGTCCACGCTGGGAGGACGTCTGCAGGCCAAGGTCCGTGTGTGTCGGGGGCCTGGAGCTTCTACTGGGTGCTACATTCTCATATTTTTAACACTTGTGCAACGTTCATATTGTTGCATTTTGTGGCTTTTAATGCCTCACAATCAAACACTTTTATGTTCAAACACTGAACTGATGTTTACCTTATCCCAATAAACATCTGTTCAGTATTTCAACATAAAAGTGTTTGATTGTGAGGCATTAAAAGCCACAAAATGCAACGGGTCCATCAGACCCACAAACGCTGGCTGAGTAACAACAAGATGAACGTTGCACGGAAAATGTCTCTGGCAGTTTCTGCATCCCACAGGGATTCTTCTTTTGTGTTTTCTGCACCTGCGGTTCCCACACAAGGTTGCAACATTGCTTGTCAACACTGTCTGCTCTCATTTTCTCGCACATTTGACCCTCTGATGTTCTGTGTACCTACACTCTGTCCTCCTCCTGTCCAGGCCTTAATTAATTATATATTTACTAGCAAGCTGGTCTCGCTTTGCCCGACATTTTTAATTCTAAGAGAGACAAAACTCAAACAGAATTTGAAAATCCAAGAAAATATTTTAAAGACTTGGTCTTCACTTGTTTAAATAAATTCTTTTTTTTTTTTACTTTGCTTCTTATAACTTTCAGAAAGACAATTTTAGAGAAAAAATACAACCTTAAAATTAATTAATTGTATAATTATTTTAATAAAAAAATGAAAACGGGTCCCACAGACCCGAACACTACACAAGCGTTAACCCTTGAGTGGGTTAACCCTTGATTTAACGACAGAACAGGAAGTTACCGTCATAGGGGGACTCCAAAACATTTATATTTCCTACCAACTTATTGAAAACTCCGGACTATAAGCCGCTGCTGTCAGGTTTAAGCACCGAACTATCCATTAAACAGAACAAGAAGCGAGGAATCAGGCCGAGACAGAGATCAATTTTGCTCATGAGGAGAACGCATGGAGCTGCACACTCAGTTACAGTCTCTGATTGAAAGAATATTTAGATTGAGTCTGCGGTTGGTAAGTAGAAAAGTTGGTAGAGTGAGAGGTTAGTTCCACTGTAGTTGTGGCGGACCAGCACAAATAAATGAATGTACGGTGACGGTGACTTTTGTATTCTTTACTGTTCCAGATGGCCTCCATGAAAATGTTTCAAATCCAGTTCCACACGGGCTTTGTCCCCAGAAATGCCACCACTGTGAAGTTTGCCAAGTAGGTTCCCGAAACGGAAGCTCAGTCACCCTGAACGACGTCCCTGGCGTTGACCTGTGCGCTCTCCTCACAGGTACGACCTGGACGCCTGTGACATCCAGGAGAAGTATCCAGACTTGTTCCAGGTCAACCTCGACATCGAAGTGGAGCCCAGAGAGAGGCCCAGTGCCAAGACCCCGCCATGGGACGGCTACCAGACCAAGGGCCTTAACCCCAAAATCCTCTTCTCCTCTCGCGATGAGCAGCAGGAGATCCTCAGCAAGTTTGGTAGGTGACGCAGTCAAACACTTTTGTTGTTTTTTGCACTTCATCTTCGCTACAAAGCCGTCCAAGAACCGAAAGTCAACCAGCAGGTGTGTCCATGAAAGACAGGGAAGGAATTTGGAGCAAAGTTCTTTCGTAGCAGCGACCTTGCCACCACTTGTGGCAGTAATCAGGGGCCGTACTTATCAAGCTTCTTAGAATGACTCCTAAGAAGTCTGCTAAGAGTTGACTTAAGAGTAAATAAATTCTTCGCTGAAAGCTGCACTTAAAAGTTAGTTATCAAGCGTCTTACTCACACTTTCAGCGAAGTGTAGGACTGAATCTTAAGTGTCACACTCAGAGCTGAATTACGACATTACTATGTGCCGTAAACGCAATTTTAGGTGACGTAATTTCTGTGTCCATAGAAATGACCAATCACGGAAGGGAATCCCTTGTCTAAGAATAAAGAAATATCTTGGAAATATTTAATTTTAAGTGTATATTTTGACAATAAACTACAAAATAATACAAAACAAACTAGTCCCCGCCGGCACTCACGCTACCGCTCCCTCTCTTCTCTCGCCCACACACTCACTCACCTCACGGCCACACACATACGCTACTCTCATAACATTTTCTTTCCAATTCATTAATTAGGCAACTAATTTGAAACTGGTGTGGGTGGCTCTATATATACTAGCCCAGGGGTCGGCAACCTTTACCACTCAAAGAGCCATTTTGGCAGGTTTCACAAATTAAAGAAAATAATGGGAGCCACAAAAAAAATTTTAAATTTAAAATGAAAAACACCCCATACAAAGCTTAAATGCTTTGTGCTATGTTAACCAGGGGTCTCAGACACACGCACTGGCACGCACTATAATGTGGAAATTTGATGTTAGTGCGGCCCGCGAGTTTTGAATGAATGGCGCTGGATAGCGTCATACTTGCCAACCCTCTCATTTTTCCCGGGAGACTACCGGATATCAGGGCGTGATGGCACTGCTTTTGGCGCCCTCTTCAGTCTGCCCAAACAGTGTACCTGCTCGACCACATGTACAATGCAGTTTCGGCTTGCTCACGTAAGTGACAGCAAGGCGTACTAGCTCAGCAGCCACACAGCTTACACTGACGGTACCAATACCCAGAATCCCATGCAACCCTAACTCTTCTGCGCAACCAATGCACCGAGAGGGGGGGGGTTGATGTGTGGGGGGATTTGGTGGTAGCGGGGGTGTATAATGTAGACCGGAAGAGTTAGGGCTGCATGGGATTCTGGGTATTGGGTGTGTTGTGTTTATGTTGTGTTACGGTGGGATGTTCTCCAGAAATGTGTTTTTCATTCTTTTTTGGTGTGGGTTCACAGTGTGGCGCATATTTGTAACGTAACAATGTTAAAGTTGTTTGATACGGCTACCGTCAGTGTAAGCTGTGTGGCTGATGAGTAAGTATGCTTTGCTGTCTCCTATGTGTGCAAGTAAAAGCTACATACAACATGTGGCTGGACTGGCACATTGTTTGTAAATGCTATAGAGGACAATTATTGCAGTGCAATTAGGGCACTTCCTTTATATGGTAATTAGAGTGTAAATATGAGTATATTTCCCCTGGGAGTTATCTATGAGAGGCACTGAGATCCACAAGTCTCCTGGGAAAATCGGGGGGGTCGGCAAGTATGTAGCTGAGTCGCATCAGAGTGGTCAAAGAGCCGCATGCGGCTCCGGAGCCGCGGGTTGCCGACCCCTGTACTAGCCCACTGCAGACACATGCAGAAATCAACAAGGAATAGAAAAGTATTAAATCTGTGACAAAAATAATATCCGCTCTGTCTAAACGATACCGTTTGATCAGCTGCTCGTCATAAAAAAAAACAAAAAACATTGTTCCGTTCCCTGAACGTTCGCGCACGTCTCTCTCGCCTCAGTGCCATCCCCTGCTGGCAACTCCTAACCACTTAAGACACCTCTGAAGGTCTCTTAAATATCGTGGAGAGTAGGAGTGATTCTCACACTTAAGAACGTTGATAAAAAGCTTTTATTCTGAAGTTTGAGAGTAGGACTAAATTTCGCAAATTCTCAGGACTTAAGTGTAAAATGGCACTCTAAGAAGCTTGATAAGTACGGCCCCTGTACTGTAAAGTTCAAATTTGAATGACAAAAAAAATAAGTCTAAGTAATGACAACACAAAACAAACAGAAGAAGTCTGGCACTGATGTCATAGAGAAATGTCTTAAGTGCAAAAAATATGACTAAAGTGGTGCAGCTGTATTTTCATTTGCACTTTTTAGATATTTATTACTAATTTATTGTATTTATTTTAGCACAACATAATACATATCGTGTGTACATTTATGTTTTCTAATCAGCCTGACCTAATCCTAAAGTTTGTTTGTTAAATTAATAATATAATCTTTGTGATTAACACATGCTTTTAAAGGCCTACTGAAATGACTTTTTTTTTTTTATTTAAACGGGCATAGCAGATCCATTCTGTGTCATACTTGATCATTTCGCGATATTGCCATATTTTTGCTGAAAGGATTTAGTGTAGAACGACGACGATAAAGTTCGCAACTTTTGGTGTCTGATTAAAAAAAAGCCTTGCCTGTACCGGAAGTAGCGTGACGTCACCGGAGGAAGGGCTGCTCACATTTTCCTATTGTTTTCAATGCAGCGAGAGAGATTCGGACCGAGAAAGCGACGATTACCCCATTAATTTGAGCGAAGATGAAAGATTCGTGGATGAGGAACGTGAAAGTGACGGACTAGAGTGCAGTGCAGGGCGTATCTTTTTTCGCTCTGCCCGTAACTTAGTTACAAGGGTTCATAGGATTCCACACTCTCTCCTTTTTCTATTGTGGATCACGGTTTTGTATTTTAAACCACCTCGGATACTATATCCTCTTGAAAATGAGAGTCGAGAACGCAAAATGGACATTCACAGTGACTTTTATCTCCACGGCAATACATCGGCGCAGCACTTTAGCTACTGAGCTAACGTGATAGCGTCGGGCTTAACTGCATATAGAAACAAAACAAATAAGCCCCTAACTGGAAGGATGGACAGAAGATCAACAATACTACCAAACTCTGGACATGTAACTACACGGTTACCGTAATTTCCGGACTATAAGCCGCTACTTTTTCCCCTCGTTCTGGTCCCTGCGGCTTATACAAGGGTGCGGCTTATTTACGGCCTGTTCTTCTCCGACACCGACGAAGAGGATTTCTGTGGTTTTAGTACGCAGGAGGAAGACGATGACACAATGATTAAAGACTGACTTTTCATATACCGGTAGGCTGGTTATTTTGATAACGTACAGGCGAGCACTTTGTATTACTTTTCACCGTTGTATTATTTGTACTCTGCACGAATGCTGTTCGCCATGTCAAAGATGTGAAAGTTTGATTGAATGATTGAAAGATTTATAGTTAATAAATGGGACGCTTTGCCTTCCCAAACAGTCATCTCTGTCCCGACAATCCCCTCCGTGGTAGCAGGAACCCCTATATACTACGCTAATTACACATCAAAACCCTGCGGCTTATAGTCGGGTGCGGCTTATATATGGAGCAATCTGTATTTTCCCCTAAATTTAGCTGGTGCGGCTTATAGTCAGGTGCGGCTTATAGTCCGGAAATTACGGTAATGCTTTCCAGCTTGGCGAAGCTTAGCAATGCTGTTGCTAACGACGCCATTGAAGCTAACTTAGCTACGGAACCTCGACAGAGCTATGCTAAAAACATTAGCTCTGCACCTACGCCAGCTCTCATCTGCTCATCAACACCCGTGCTCACCTGCGTTCCAGCGATCGACGGAGCGACGATCATAGATGCGGTCGGCGGCCCGGAGACGGTGTCTGCTATCCATCTCAAAGTCCTCCTGGTTGTGTTGCTGCAGCCCGCCGCTAATACACCGATCCCACCTACAGCTTTCTTCTTTGCAGTCTCCATTGTTCATTAAACAAATTGCAAAAGATTCACCAACACAGATGTCCAGAATACTGTGGAATTTTGAGATGAAAACAGAGCTTTTTGTATTGGATTCAATGGGCTCCGAATACTTCCGTTTAACCATTGACGTCACGCGCAAACGTCATCATATCGAAACGTTTTCAGCCGGAAGTTTGCTGGGAAATTTAAAATGTCACTTTATAAGTTAACCCGCATGTGTTGCAATGTTAAGATTTCATCATTGATATATAAACTATCAGACTGCGTGGTCGCTAGTAGTGGCTTTCAGTAGGCCTTTAAATCATTTTACAAGGTATTAAAACTGTAAGTAGGGTAGATATTTAATTGTATTGAATATGATCAAAATCAAGAGCGAGATTACTAATTTCAGTGATAATATTGGAGTGGTCCCCGGGTCCTTCTGTAGTGGAAAAGTTGGGTCCTGAGGTCAAACAGATAAAGAACCCCTGCTATGTACAAGGACCCTGCAGATGGAAATTACCCTTTGGCTACAATCTGCCATATTTAAATTTTATATGTTCATTAATGTGCATTAATGTACTATAACAAATGGCGACTTCCTATCAGGAGTTGTAATATACATCTAATAACAAGTTATTGGTGTGTTTAGTGCAGGGGTGTCCAAAGTGCGGCCCGCAGCTAATTGTTTACCGGCTCGCCACACATTCTGGAAATGCTCTTGCAAAAATAAAACATTAAAAAATGTGGAATGAGGTGTGTTGGAAGCAGATCAGAATCATATCCATATTTAAGTGTTACTTCTTTCTAAAAACTCCTATAGTCATATTTACATCAGCTAATGTCTCGTGTGGTACAAAGTGCTTGGATTCGAGTGTCCTTGGTTAGAGTCAGAGCGCTGTTTATTCTCTTTGTTGAGACTGCCATTACATTCCTAAGATAAGGAGCACAGCTAGACTGGGGAAACAGCAGGCAGATCACGGGACTTCCGGGGGTTTGAGGGGAGACCGAGCTAGACCGATCTGGACCGGGCTGGGGAACGCTGGTGTGCTGGATTGGTCTCCCGTTTGTCCTCTAAGCTTGGAGAATAAACCACAAAATACCAACTGCTGCCTGTTGATTGAATATAAACATCAGCTAATTGCCATGAAAAGAATCTGGGAGAGACTAGCAATTTGAATTCCCCATTGGAGGAATACTGGTCAACGCAACAGGTGAAATCTAACTAGACAAAGTTGCAATGTTGACACAAAGTTGCCATGCAGGCAGTTTTTTTTTCTTTTCCATCCATCCATTTTCTACTGCTTGTCCCTTTTGGGTTGGCGGGGGGTGCTGGAGCCTATCTCAGCTGCATTCGGGCGGAAATGCGGGGTACACCCTGGACAAGTCTTTGTCTATCTTTATTTTTCTTTTTTTGCCGTTGCTAAAAAAACAATGTTATAATGAATTATTGACCTATTCAAAGCTCCAATTATTTCAAATATTTCATTTTAAAATGTTTTATGTGGAAAATATTGCTTATATTGTGTGGTTGCCATACAAAAACACCAACGTTTTATTTGACAAAAGAGCATAAAACAAACAAAATTAAAGCTGCAACCAGCGTTGGTCGGGTCCGCATTTTGGCAGGTGCTAGTCCTAGGTGTCCCAATACTTTTGTCCAGTGGTAGTCCTGAGTGAGACCTACATAGAGGTTTTTGTTTCGTGTCTCTACGATATTCGTACTGGGAGTTAGAGGAAGTTGTGTCTGTGTCTTTTTCCTAGGTGTCGCGGCACAGTGGTTGTTTTCTTTGACGGCGCGTAAAATCACAGCAGCGGAGCAACTTTAGTGCTGCGGGTCTTTGAAGGCTCGTAAAATCTAAACGGTAGCACGACAAACGCGCTCAGAATATTTCAGATAACGTTTGATGTTTGGTGACCGGTTGTAACAAAAATCTTGTTTTGAAGGAGGAATAGCAAACTTCCTGTTGATTTTTGCTGAAGGATGTCAATCTATGAAATGTAGGTCTAGGTGAGACCTACATAGAGGTATTTGTTTCATGTCTCTAAGACATTAAAAAATCCTAAAATCATTTTTAAGGTTGTATTTTTTCTCTAAAATTGTCTTTCTGAAGGTTATAAGAAGCAAAGTAAAAAAAATAATGAATTTATTTAAACAAGTGAAGACCAAGTCTTTAAAATATTTTCTTGGATTTTCACATTCTATTTGAGTTTTGTCTCTCTTAGAATTAAAAATGTCGGGCAAAGCGAGACCAGCTTGCTAGTAAATAAATAAAATTTAAAAAATAGAGGCAGCTAACTGGTAAGTGCTGCTATTTGAGCTATTTTTAGAACAGGCCAGCGGGCGACTCATCTGGTCCTTACGGGCTACCTGGTGCCCGCGGGCACCGCGTTGGTGACCCTTGCTGTAGATATTTACCGTGAGCGTTAAATTAAAAAAAGATAATAATAATTTGACTTGTTTTTAACATTTTAATGACTTAGAGCAGGGGTCACCAACGCGGTGCCCGCGGGCACCAGGTAGCCCGTAAGGACCAGATGAGTAGCCCGCCGGCCTGTTCTAAAAATAGCTCAAATAGCAACACTTACCAGTGAGCTGCCTCTATTTTTTAAATTGTATTTATTTACTAGCAAGCTGGTCTCGCTTTGCCCGACATTTTTAATTCTAAGAGAGACAAAACTCAAATAGAATTTGAAAATCCAAGAAAATATTTTAAAGACTTGGTCTTCACTTGTTTAAATAAATTCATTATTTTTTTTACTTTGCTTCTTATAACTTTCAGAAAGACAATTTTAGAGAAAAAATACAACCTTAAAAATGATTTTAGGATTTTTAAACACATATACCTTTTTACCTTTTAAATTCCTTCCTCTTCTTTCCTGACAATTTAAATCAATGTTCAAGTACATTTATTTGTTTTATTGTAAAGAATAATAAATACATTTTAATTTAATTCTTCATTTTAGCTTCTGTTTTTTCAACAAAGAATATTTGTGAAATATTTCTTCAAACCTATTATGATTAAAAATTCAAAAAAAAAATTCTGGCAAATCTAGAAAATCTGTAGAATCAAATTTAAATCTCATTTCAAAGTCTTTTGAATTTCTTTTAAAATTTTTGTTCTGGAAAATCTAGAAGAAATAATGATTTGTCTTTGTTAGAAATATAGCTTGGTCTAATTTGTTATATATTCTAACAAAGTGCAGATTGGATTTTAACCTATTTAAAACATGTCATCAAAATTCTAAAATTAATCTTAATCATGAAAAATTACTAATGATGTTCCATAAATTATTTTTTTTATTTTTTGAAAAAGATTCGAATTAGCTAGTTTTTCTCTTCTTTTTTTCGGTTGAATTTTGAATTTTAAAGAGTCGAAATTGAAGATAAACTATGTTTCAAAATTTAATTGTCATTTTTTTCTTGTTTTCTCCTCTTTTAAACCGTTCAATTAAGTGTAAATATCATTTATTATTAATAATAACATGGAGTTAAAAGTAAATTGAGCAAATTGGCTATTTCTGGCAATTTATATAAGTGTGTATTAAACTGGTAGCCCTTCGCATTAATCAGTACCCAAGAAGTAGCTCTTGCTTTCAAAAAGGTTGGTGACCCCTGACTTAGAGCCTTTATGGTCCCCGGGAGCCTTAAATGTAAAAAAACAAAATCCATATATTTTGTTATGGTTTAAAAATGAAAAATATCAAAATGGCCCACACATGCTTTAATTTTTCCATGTGCGGCCCTCCAGTGGAAAAAGTTTGGACACCCCTGGTTTAGTGGGACAGGCCAAAGTTAAATTGGAGAAAATGTAGCACATGCGTCACGGACCGGTGGTTGGAGACCACTGCCCTAATGGCATCTTCTGAGTTTGTGGCTGCACCAGAGCAGTGTCATGATTCTGAATAGGTAGAAGCACCGCCTTTGATCCCGACATGTACGGTCTCAACTGCAGGTAAACCAGAACTGCCTCGTCAGCCGGGGTCCTCAGCCTTCTATGACTCCAGTTTGCCACCGGAGCCTGCGCAGACCCCGGAAAACTCTACCGCAACCGAAGCAGAATCTTCTGAGAGCCCGGACGCCGACAACTTCTTCCAGACTTTGGACTGGGAAGGTATTCTTTCGCGAGTCAAAGGCTCACTTGTTGCAGGCCTGACCCTCACGCGGTCTGTGTGTTAGATGTCGGCGCCCCCCAGGAGGCCTCCGATAGTCAAGGAGGCGGATCCATGAACGACCAGGACGATCTGAGCGATCAGTCAGAAGGAGAGTCCTACTCCTACTCTGCTCCCAGTGGAGGGGGTCTGTCTCGGGACACCAGTGAACCCCTGTTTGACGCAGACTTCCAGGTACAAACCCTCTTCCACGGCCCTGGGGACTTTGGTTTTGAAAGCCTCCCTTTTCTCTCCCGTCAGACTCCTTCCCCGGGAGCCGAGGACTCGCCCGCCGACGACACGGCCGACCTCTTAGGTTTGAACTCTGACCCCGCGCCTCCTCAGGTGGGCCTGAAAGCCTCCTCCAGCCAAAGTGACCTCCTCAACGACCTGTTTGCGCCCCCTGCGGCAGTGCAGGAAGACTTGTTCTTTAGCGGAGAAGCCGGCGGCTCCAAACGTGAGCGTCCAGCATTTATAGAGAAATAGTCATTCTGCATGACGTCAAATATGCACTTTGTGTCCGTGCTGTAGCCACGAGCGACCTGTTCGACCCCTTCGGCATGGGCTCCAGCTCCGGGGTGGGCTCCAGCGTGGGCTCCTCTCGGCAGGCCTCCGGTGCCGACCTGTTTGGGGACTTGTTAAGCTCGGACGGTTCCGCCGGCAGCAGCTTCAGCGCAGCCCGGAGCAACCCCGCCCCCGTCTCCAACGCCAGCCTCTTTGACCTGGGTGAGTTGACCAGGGTGGAGTCACCCGCCGCCGGCCGCGCGGCTAATCCTCGCTTGTACCTCCCCCGCAGACAAGTTGGTGAAGGACGCTCCCAAGATGACGACGTCCGCCAGCCACCCTGACCTCCTGCGGGGGTGGGACAGCTGGGCGGCGAGCACGAGCACGTCCACCAGCGTGAGCTCCACTGCCAGCAGGCCCGCCTACACCAGCACAGGTGGGTGTTTTGATTGATTGATTGAGACTTTTATTAGTAGGTTGCACAGTGAAGTACATATTCCGTACAATTGACCACTAAATGGTAACACCCCAATAAGTTTTTCAACTTGTTTAAGTCGGGGTCCACTTAAATTGATTCATGATACAGATATATACTATCAGATATATACTATCATCATAATACAGTCATCACATAAGATAATCACATTGAATTATTTACATTATTTACAATCAGGGGTGTGGAAGGGGGTGGGGGGTAGGATATGGACATCAAGTAGTGGACATAGAGAGAGAGAGAGATCAGAAGGCAAAATAAAAAGTATCTGCATTTGATTGTTTACATTTGATTATTAGCAATCCGGGGAGGGTGTTAGTTTAGGGTTGTAGCTGCCTGGAGGTGAACTTTTATTGCGGTTTTGAAGGAGGATAGAGATGCCCAACACCTGTTGGGAGCGCATTCCACATTGATGTGGCATAGAAAGAGAATGAGTTAAGACCTTTGTTAGTTCGGAATCTGGGTTTAACGTGGTTAGTGGAGCTCCCCCTGGTGTTGTGGTTATGGCGGTCATTCACGTTAAGGAAGCAGTTTGACGTGTACTTCAGTATCAGGGAGGTGTAGCGGACACAAGGCTGAAGCTTAGAGGTGACAGAGCTTTCGCCGCTGCTGCTCCCAAGCTCTGGAACGACCTACCTCTTAGTGTTAGACAAGCCTCCTCTCTTCCTGTTTTTAAATCCCTCTTAAAAACATACTTTTATTCCATGGCTTTTAACACTGAGTGATACCCATCCTGCAATGGCGCCCCACAATACACCTGCTGTCAACCTGTTTTTATGTTTTTATATTTTATTTATTTATTTATTTATTTATTTTTAATCTTGTTCTGTTTGTGTTGTGTTGTTTGCTCGGTTCTCGTATTATTTTTAACCTGCCCATTGTACAGCACTTTGGCTACCCCTGTGGTCAATTTTAAATGTGCTTTATAAATAAAGTTGATTTGATTTGATTTGATTAGATTTGATTTTATAGACCAGGCTCAGTGCAAGTTGTTTAACTCTGTCCTCCACCCTGAGCCAGCCCACTTTAGAGAAGTGGGTAGGAGTGAGGTGGGATCTGGGGTGGAGGTCTAGAAGTAACCTGACTAGCTTGTTCTGGGATGTTTGGAGTTTAGATTTGAGGGTTTTGGAGGTGCTAGGGTACCAGGAGGTGCATGCGTAATGGAAAAAGGGTTGAACGAGAGTTCCCGCCAGAATCCTCAAGGTGCTTTTGTTGACCAGAGAGGAGATTCTGTAGAGAAATCTTGTTCGTTGGTTAACCTTTTTGATTACCTTGGTTGCCATTTTATCACAGTTGGGCTGGTAAAACTAATCACATTACTCTGCCGAGCTCTAGACAGCACCGACACTCAACAACAACACATCATTTGCAGACTATAATTACTGCTTTGCAAAAAATATTTTTAACCCAAATAGGTGAAATGAGATCATCTCCCACGGTGCACCAGACTGTATCTCACGGCACACTAGTATGCCGCGGCACAGTGGTTGAAAAACACTGGTCTAAACCACGCATTAAAAAATTTGACTTAAAAATTATCGATCATCAATCTTCACCAAGAAGTCACTTTCGTCACTTGATTGACATTCACCAGTTCCATTGGCAGCAAAACAGGCCTACCACCATGCTTGACGGTAGGCATGGTGTTCCTGGGATTAAAGGCCTCACCTTTTTCTCCTCCAAACATATTGCTGGGTATTGTGGCCAAACAGCTCCATTTTAGTTTCATCTGACTAGTCTAAACAAAGGGAGTGGGGGCGAGGGACAGAGGGAAGATCACGGGACTTCCGGGGGTTTGAGGGGAGACCGAGCTAGACCGGGCGAGGGAACACTGGTGTGCTAGATTGGTCTCACGTTTGTCCTCTAAGCTTGGAGAATAAACCACAAAATACCAACTACAGCCTGGTGATTGAATATAAACATCAGCTTATTGCCATAAAAAGAATCTGGGAGAGACTAGCCATTTGAATTCCCCATTGGAGGAACGCTGGTCAACGCAACAGCATGTAGTTGTACTACGATCGCTCCTGCATAAATTAAAAATGGCGGACTCGCGATAAGCCCTCTGGGTAAACCTTTACCATATGTGGAGATATCCGCAGACGCCACAATCTCAAACGGCTTGTTTGGAAGACGTATGAAAGAAGGTAAGGTTCTTTTATAAATATCTCCACCATGCTTCCATGGTTTGAGTTGACATTGTCAGGACTTGTGCAGATCCCAAATACACAAGAGCAGGTACCATCAGGAAAGAAAAGTTGGGTCCTCTTTAAGATGTGAGTGTTCTGAGTTAGGAGCTTAGTCATAACTCAGAGTTCATCTTTTTGTGCTTTCTTCAAATGTCTGACGGGTCGTGGTAAAGTGCCACAAGAGGTCCTTATTGACTTTTTTTTTTGCATATTTCTGTGTTTGTAGCTTCTAGTCTGGCGTCAATGTCAAAGGCCAAATCTCAGACCTTTGATCCTTTTGCTGACTTGGGAAACCTCAGCTCCAAACGACCAAGTAAGTCTAACAGATGAGATTAGGTTTTACTGACGCACTGAATTCAACTGACCAAGCTTGTCTCGTCCAGATTCAACCAACAGTACCGTGTCCGGCACAAAAGTACCTTCGTCTTCTTCGTCCTCTGCCGCCAAGCCTCAAGCCCAGTCCTGGCAGGCCGGTAGAGCTGCTTCCAGTCAAAACAAACAATGGCAGTCTGGGTCTGCGCCCAAGGAGGCGTCGGCCCCGCAGCCTTCCGGCGCGCAGTCTGCCAAGCCCAACTACAACCTCAACTTCTCCAGCGTCATCGGAGGCCGGGAGGAGCGAGGCGTTCGAACTGCGGGATTTGGTAAGCACATGATAATAGTCATCATGGATTAGATTTATATAGCGCTTTTGTACACGCTTAAAGCGAGAAGTGAGAGCCATGGTGGTGGTAAGCTACATTTGTAGCCACAGCTGCCCTGCGGTAGACTGGCGGAAGCTGGAATTGAACCTACAACCCTCAAGTTGCTGGGCACGGCCGCTCTACTAATCAGAGCCACGCCGTCCATTACATTCAAAGTTTCTGTTTTTATTTTTTTTAATATAAAATACATTTATATTAAAAATTAGAAATTAATTAATTCAGATAGATAGAGATAGATCAGATAGGTCTTTATTGTCAGGAGGGAGGGAGGTCAAAAGTGTCCATCGTTGAGGTGTCCTCGGAAACACCCTGGTCCTGTTTTCACAGCGTCAAGGCCGTTCGAGGGAGTCAAATCGTAGATTAGGATGTTTGTTTTCCGCGAGCAGACAAAACAATGACTTGTCTGTTCTATTCGTCCATGCTGGGTTATATATTAATTAAACTAAAAAAGAAGTACAATTTAAATAATAAGAACTAGATGAGGCAATTCCTGAAGGAATGACATGGTGGGAATGCTCCAATGCTGAGGTTGAACTGAAATGCTGACAGAATGTAGTCTGAATGTTGAACTTGGGAAAGTGTTAGTTTCAATGTCCAGGATGAGTGGAATGTGTTGATGTTGGAATGGTTTGAATCGCTTTAAAAATGTAGAAATGGTGGAAGTTTGAAAAATGGTCAATTCATTTCAATGGGAACTTCCTGGAAATTTGGGAATTTGGAGAAAAGCGGTATTTTTTAAAAATGATAAGGAGCATGAATGTCCTGAATGAGCTGAACTGGTTGGTGTTGGAATTGTTTAAATCGGGCAAGAAATGTTGAGGTAGTAACACTTTTTATTGAGAAATTGTTTTATGGAATTTCCAAAAAAAACGGGAATTTTTCAGTTTCTTAAACCAACCTGTTTTTTTGTCCTGACTAAGAGAAATGTTTTGACAGTGGAACAATTGAAATGGGTTGAAAAATGTGAAAGGAGTCATCGCGGTAAAAAAAAGGTTGGAAATAAGGTTAGAAAAAAACTGGAATTCCTGGAAATTTGTTGAACGTTGAAAAATGGTTGTTTGAATTTCCAGGATGAATTGAATGTGTTGAAGGTGGAATGGTTTGATTCGGTTAAAACATTTGGGAATTGTGGAAGTTTGAAAATTGGATAATTCATTTTGAATGGGGAAATATCCCTAAAAACTGGGAATTCGAGGAAATCCTGTTTTTTTTCAAATTATTTTTTAATTCCTGAAAAGGCTGAATATTTTCAAGTTGAAAGTTGGAAGGGTTTGAATCGAATAAAAATGTGGGGGGTTGTGCAACTTTGAAAAATGTCCCATTCATTTCAAAGGGAATTTAGGGAAAAGCGGAAATTTTTTTGAAAATGCTAAAACATTTGAATGTTCTGAATGGTTGGTGTTGGAATTTTGCAAATCGAGAAATTTGAAGTAGTAACATTTGTAATTGAGAAATGGTATTACGTAATTTCGGGAAAACCGGGAATTCCTGGAATTTTTTTGAATGTGGAAAAATGATAGTTTGAATGTCCAGGATGGGTTGAATGTGGTGAGGGTGAAATGGTTTAAAATTGTTTGAAAAATTTTGAAATTGTGGAAGTTGGAAAAATGGACAATTCATTTTGAATGGGGAAAATGGAAAAAAAAATAAGAATTTGGGGAAATCCGGGAATTTTTTTTTAATTTGAAAAAAGGGTAGTTTGAATTTCCAGAATGGTGGAATAATTTGAACGAGTGGAAAAATGGGGAAAGTTTGAAAATTGGCCAATTAATTTTAAATGGGAAAATCGTCCTGGAAATCTGGGATTTTATTTTTATTCTTTAAGGCAAAGTCCGCGATTCCCAAATAGGCTGAACAGTTTGAAGTTGGAAGGGTTTGAATGGGTTGAAAAATGTGAAAAGAGTCTTCGCAGTAAAAAAGGTTGGAAATAAGGTTAGAAAAAAACGGGAATTCCTGGAAATTTGTTGAAAGTGGAAAAATGGTTATTTGAATTTCCAGGATGAATTGAATGTGTTGAAGGTGGAATGGTTTGATTCAGTTAAAACATTTGGGAATTGTGAAAGTTTGAAAATTGGATAATTCATTTTGAATAGGGAAATATCCCTAAAAACTGGGAATTCTGGGAAATCCTGGGTTTTTTTAAATTATTTTTTAATTCCTGAAAAGGCTAAATTTTTTCAAGTTGAAAGTTGGAAGGGTTTGAATCGAATAAAAATGTGGGGGGTTGTGCAACTT
Organism: Entelurus aequoreus; assembly: GCF_033978785.1. Classification (NCBI taxonomy): domain Eukaryota; kingdom Metazoa; phylum Chordata; class Actinopteri; order Syngnathiformes; family Syngnathidae; genus Entelurus; species Entelurus aequoreus. The sequence continues at coordinate 2,485,731 of NC_084747.1, forward strand.
TGAAAAATGTCCCATTCATTTCAAAGGGAATTTCGGGAAAAGCGGGAATTTTTTTGAAAATTCTAAAACATTTGAATGTTCTGAATGGTTGGTGTTGGAATTTTGCAAATCGAGAAATTTGAAGTAGTAACATTTGTAATTGAGAAATGGTATTACGGAATTTCGGGAAAACTGGAAAATTCCTGGAAATTTTTTGAACGTGGAAAAATTATAGTTTGAGTCCAGGATGGGTTGAATGTGGTGAGGGTGAAATGGTTTAAAATTGTTTGAAAAATGTTGAAATTGTGGAAGTTGGAAAAATGGACAATTCATTTTGAATGGGGGAAAATGGAAAAAAAAATAACAATTTGGGGAAATCCGGGAATTTTTTTTTTATTTGAAAAAAGGGTAGTTTGAATTTCCAGAATGGTGGAATAATTTGAACGACTTGAAAAATGGGGAAAGTTTGAAAATTGGCCAATTAATTTTAAATGGGAAAATCGTCCTGGAAATCTGGGATTTTATTTGTATTTTTTAAGGGGAAGTCCGCGATTCCCAAATAGGCTGAACAGTTTGAAGTTGGAGGGGTTTGAATGGGTTGAAAAATGTGAAAAGAGTCTTCACAGTAAAAAAGGTTGGAAATAAGGTTAGAAAAAAACGGGAATTCCTGGAAATTTGTTGAAAGTGGAAAAATGGTTATTTGAATTTCCAGGATGAATTGAATGTGTTGAAGGTGGAATGGTTTGATTCGGTTAAAACATTTGGGAATTGTGAAAGTTTGAAAATTGGATAATTCATTTTGAATGGGGAAATATCCCTAAAAACTGGGAATTCTAGGAAATCCTGGGGTTTTTTAAATTATTTTTTAATTCCTGAAAAGGCTAAATTTTTTCAAGTTGAAAGTTGGAAGGGTTTGAATCGAATAAAAATGTGGGGGGTTGTGCAACTTTGAAAAATGTCCCATTCATTTCAAAGGGAATTTCGGGAAAAGCGGGAATTTTTTTGAAAATGCTACAACATTTGAATGTTCTGAATGGTTGGTGTTGGAATTTTGCAAATCGAGAAATGTTGAAGTAGTAACATTTGTAATTGAGAAATGGTATTACGGAATTTCGGGAAAACCGGAAAATTCCTGGAAATTTTTTGAACGTGGAAAAATGCTAGTTTGAATGTCCAGGATGGGTTGAATGTGGTGAGGGTGAAATGGTTTAAAAATGTTGAAATTGTGGAAGTTGGAAAAATGGACAATTTATTTTGAATGGGGGAAAATGGGAAAAAAAATAACAATTTGGGGAAATCCGGGAATTTTTTTTTTATTTGAAAAAAGGATATTTTGAATTTCCAGAATGGTGCAATAGTTTGAATTGGTTGAATAATTTGGAAATGGGGAAAGTTTGAAAATTGGCCAATTCATTTTAAAATAGGAAAATCGTCCTGGAAATCTGGGATTTTTTTTTTTTTAAGGGGAAGTCCGCGATTCCTAAATAGGCTGAACAGTTTGAAGTTGGAGGGGTTTGAATGGGTTGAAAAATGTGGAAGGTAGAGCGCACCAAAATGTGGAGAAGAAGAAGAAGAAGTTGCATAATAGATGAATGTTGGTGTAGAAAAGCATGTGTGAATGTTTTGGAGCATTCACACAATAAATACATTTAATGAGAAAACTACTTTTGCATCCTTCTAAAATCCTCCTGTCCTGACGTGACCCAGGCCCCAAGCCCAAAGTGAAGGAGGAGGACTTCGGGGACTTGCTGTCCACTCAGGGTTTCTCCTCCAAGTTTGACAGAAAAGGGCCGAGGACTATCGCTGAGATGAGGAGGGAGGAGCTCACAAGAGAAATGGATCCTCTCAAACTACAGGTGACATGCTTTTTTTTTTTATTGGCTCTGTTCTTCAAATACATTCATTAACTTTGACACCAGGAGTGTCAAACTAGTTTAATGTTTTTGTAAACAAACAACTATGTGCTCCAATCACTTTATCACAGTGGTTCTTAACCTTTTTGGAGGTACGGAACCCCAGCAGTTTCATATGCGCATTCCCCCAACACTTCTTTAGTGGAAAATAAAATGTTATTTTTTGTCAAATTCAAGACAAAGTTATATATAGAGGGTTAGGGTTATAATAAGGCCATGCCGAATAAGGCATTAATAAGTACTTAATAATGACTAGTTAAGAGCCAATATGTTACTAATTTACATGTTAATAAGCAACTAATTAATGGTGAATATGTTCCCCATACTAAAGTGTTACCTTTTTTTTTTTACTGGTGCATAAAATGAACCGTGCATGAACATCACATCTCTCGTTTATGTTTTACTTGGTAAACACTTGAACGCAACATTCTTACTATTGATGTACTTAATAGACATTAGAACGTAACAATCTCGTTTATGTTTTACTTGGTAAACACTTGAACGCAACGTTTTTACTATTGATGTACTTAATAGACATTTGAACGCAACACTCCTGTTTGTTTTACTTGGTAAACACTTGAACACAACATTCTTACTATTGATCTACTTAGTAGACATTTGAACGCAACAATCTCGTTAATGTTTTACTTGGTAAACATTTGAACACAACATTCAACTTTTAATGTACTAAGTAGACATTTGAATGCAACACTATTATTTTACTTGGTAAGCACTTGAACACACCATCCTTACTATTGATGTACTTAATAGATATTTGAACGCAACACTCCCACTATTATTTTACTTGGTAAACACTTGAACACAACATTCTTACTATTGATGTACTTAATAGACATTTGAACGTAACAATCTCGTTTATGTTTTACTTGGTAAACACTTGAACGCAACGTTCTTCCTATTGATGTACTTAATAGACATTTGAACGCAATACTCCCACTATTATTTTACTTGGTAAACACTTGAACACAACATTCTTACTATTGATCTACTTAGTATACATTTGAATGCAACACCATTATTTTACATGGTAAACACTTGAACACAACATCCTTACTATTGATGTACTTAATAAACATTTGAACGCAACACTCTCGTTTATGTTTTACATGGTAAACACTTGAACACAACATTCTTACTATTGATCTACTTAATAGACATTTGAACGCAACACTCTCGTTTATGTTTTACTTGTTTTAACACTTGAACACAACATTCTTACTATTGGTGTACTTAGTAGACATTTGAACGCAACAATCTCGTTTATGTTTTACTTGGTAAACATTTGAACACAACATTCTTACTTTTAATGTACTAAGTAGACATTTGAATGCAACACTATTATTTTACATGGTAAGCACTTGAACACACCATCCTTACTATTGGTGTACTTAGTAGACATTTGAATGCAACACTATTATTTTACTTGGTAAACACTTGAACACACCATCCTTACTATGGATGTACTTAATAGACATTTGAACGCAACACTCCCACTATTATTTTACTTGGTAAACACTTAAACACAACATTCTTACTATTGATGTACTTAATAGACATTTGAACGCAACACTATTATTTTACTTGGTAAACACTTGAACACACCATCCTTACTAAGGATGTACTTAATAGACATTTGAACGCAACACTATTATTTTACTTGGTAAACACTTGAACACACCATCCTTACTATGGATGTACTTAGTAGACATTTGAACGCAACACTCCCACTATTATTTTACTTGGTAAACACTTGAACACAACATTCTTACTATTGATGTACTTAATAGACATTTGAACGCAGCACTATTATTTTACTTGGTAAACACTTGAACACACCATCCTTACTATGGATGTACTTAGTAGACATTTGAACGCAACACTCCCACTATTTTTTTACTTGGTAAACACTTGAACACAACATTCTTACTATTGATGTACTTAATAGACATTTGAACGCAGCACTATTATTTTACTTGGTAAACACTTGAACACACCATCCTTACTAAGGATGTACTTAATAGACATTTGAACGCAACACTATTATTTTGCATGGTAAACACTTGAACACACCATCCTTACTATGGATGTACTTAATAGACATTTGAACGCAACACTCCCACTATTATTTTACTCTCTAACGCCCCGCCCCCCTGCATACTTGGACATTTCGTTTGGACAAAGTTTGGCCCCCCCCCCCCCCCCCGGTGTAAGGTGTCACATGACTGAGCGTGAAGAAGGTGTCATCATTTTGGCGATGCGTTCAAGTGCGTCGGTCCGTTCCTAGATCCTGGACTGGATCGAGGGCAAGGAGAGGAACATCCGCGCGCTGCTGTCCACGCTGCACACCGTGCTGTGGGAGGGCGAGACCCGCTGGAAGCCCGTGGGTATGGCAGACCTGGTGACGCCCGAGCAGGTGAAGAAGTTCTACAGGAAGGCCGTGTTGGTGGTCCACCCTGATAAGGTGCAGTATGAGGGTCATCACACGTAGACCTAGGCACGCTTGTTTTTTGGATAGTGCTCCACCCATCCTGATGTACCCTATTTCCCCCAATATGGAAACAGTTCTTCCATATAATTAGTGAAATGAGATATTTACACAGAAATATGTCGCACATGTTTATTCACATACCTTAATTGTTTCCAAATGGCAGTAAAACGGCTGATCAAACAAAACAGAAGTCATGGTCATGGACACACTCGCTGCAGAAACCGACTTAATAAGTCCCCGGTGACGTTTTTGTACATTTACGAAACTGAAACAATACAAAAAGAATGCCATTGTATGTTAACAATACCAACATGTTAGCATATTAGCTAATGCTAGCAACGCTTGCTTGATGACATTACGACAGCAGTATAATTATGCACGAAAACACTCCTGCAGGCACCTCAGAACGCTTTAGTGAGTAAGAATTGTTTTAGGTAGATTGTAAAACTTACAAACGTTGCTTAAGGTGATAAACTAGGAATCCATATGAGTAGGAACGTCATGGATGGCTAAATGACCAAACGGCATTTATGAAAAAAGTAATTTTTCATATGTTGGCCACGCCGGACTATAAGTGAAATGAGATATTTACACCAACATCTGTTGCACATGTTTATTCACATACCTTAATTGTTTCCAAAAGGCAGTAAAACGGCTGATCAAACAAAACAGAAGTCATGGTCATGCTATATTGTAAAACTTACAAACGTTGAAGAATCCATTTGAGTAGAAAAAAATACTGTTTGCATTACGGTCGTCAGCGAAGGAAAAAAAAAACCACAAATTAGCCGCACCATTTTATCAGCCGCGAGTCTCAAAGCGTAGGTGAAAAAAAAGTAACCCCGGAATTCCCGGTGCCCGTCTTGTCCACGCAGGCGACGGACCAGCCGTACGAGCAGTACGCTAAGATGATCTTCATGGAACTGAACGACGCCTGGTCAGAGTTTGAGAACCAGGGATCCAAAGCGCTCTTTTAAAAACCGGCTCGACCCGGACCGGACCGAGCTGGACCGGATTTGGCCTTTTTGAAGACGACAAAAAAACACCCGAAACGGATTCAATCCTGGGTCAGATTGGACTGGACTGAGCCCACATTGGGCCTTCTTTGTTCTTCTTGTCGTCCCCTCGCCACCGGCCCCGCGGTGGTGGTGGTCCGCACTCGCCGTGGTGGTGGTGGTGGTGGTGGTGGTGGTCCGCTCTCGGCGTGGTGGTCCGCACACACACCCGGAGTGACAATCACGTGACCAACACTTCACTTCAAACTGTCAACAACAACAGCAGATTGTGTTCATGCCTGCAAGTGTTGCTAAATGGAGACTTTGTGGCTGTCTAAGTATTATTATATTACTTTATTATTATTACATTATTACTTTATTATTATTACATTATTACTGCTAACTGACACTTGCAGGTTCGCTCTTAAAAAGTGCTCTTTTTTTTTGTTTTTAGCCTGGATGTTCATGTTAGGCTCTTATGGGAAAAAGGTGGAGGATGGTCCTGCTCTCATGCTGCATTCAGGCAACTGGGACATCGGAACACTTTCTCTCCTCCCCCACTCCAAGCAGTATGTACCCACTAGTTCTACTATTTAGATTTAGGATGCTACATGAGCTCCACGCTACGCTGTGATGCTAACTGTTTGCACGCCAACAACGAGGCTCTTAATGATGGAGGGAGAGCATACAGTGAGCTACATAACGTAGCATGTCGCTAACTGTATGCACGCCAATAACGAGAGGTAGCACATAGCCAGGATCATGCTATGCTAGGTAGCTAACTGCTGCTCACCAAAAAACGAGGCTCTTAATGATGGAGGGAGAGCATACAGTGAGCTACATAACGTAGCATGTCGCTAACTGTATGCACGCCAATAACGAAAGGTAGCACATAGCCGGGATCATGCTATGCTAGGTAGCTAACTGCTGCTCACCAACAGCGAGGCTCTTAATGATGGAGGGAGAGCATACAGTGAGCTACATAACGTAGCATGTCGCTAACTGTATGCACGCCAATAACAAGAGGTAGCACATAGCCAGGATCATGCTATGCTAGGTAGCTAACTGCTGCTCACCAACAACGAGGCTCTTAATGATGGAGGGAGAGCATACAGTGAGCTACATAACGTAGCATGTCGCTAACTGTATGCACGCCAATAACAAGAGGTAGCACATAGCCAGGATCATGCTATGCTAGGTAGCTAACTGCTGCTCACCAACAACGAGGCTCTTAATGATGGAGGGAGAGCATACAGTGAGCTACGTAACGTAGCATGTCGCTAACTGTATGCACGCCAATAACGAGAGGTAGCACATAGCCAGGATCATGCTATGCTAGGTAGCTAACTGCTGCTCACCAAAAAACGAGGCTCTTAATGATGGAGGGAGAGCATACAGTGAGCTACATAACGTAGCATGTCGCTAACTGTATGCACGCCAATAACGAGAGGTAGCACATAGCCAGGATCATGCTACGCTAGGTAGCTAACTGCTGCTCACCAAAAAACGAGGCTCTTGATGATGGAGGGAGAGCATGCAGTTAGCAAGATGCTATGTTATGTAGCTAACTGTATGCTCCTCCATGATATCATACATGATGGAGGGAGAGCATACAGTTAGCAGCCTGCTATGTTATGTCACTAACTGTACACTCCATGATAAAATATGAGCGCATACGGTTAGCTCCATGCTATGCTATTTAGGTCACCATATACACCTCCATGATGTTTTATATGATAAGGGAGCGCATACAGTTAGCATCATGCTGTTTCGTGTAGCTTATAAATTATGATATATGATGGAGGGAGTGTACACAGTTAGCATCATGCTGTTATGTAGCTTATAAATCATGATATATGATAAGGGAGTGCATACAGTTAGCATCATGCTATGCTATGTAGCTTAATACATATGATGGAGGGAGCACATACAGTTAGCATCATGCTATGTTATGTAGCTTATTAATTATGATATATGATGGAGGGAGTGCATACACTGTTAGCATCATGCTATGTTAATAATGTAGCTTATTAATTATGGTATATGATGGAGTGCATACAGTTAGCATCATGCTATGTTGATAATGTAGCTTATTAACTATGATACATGATAAGGGAGTGCATACAGTTAGCATCATGCTATGTTAATAATGTAGCTTATTAATTATGATATATGATGGAGGGAGTGCATACAGTTAGCATCATGCTATGTTAATAATGTAGCTTATTATGATATATGATAAGGGAGTGCATACAGTTAGCATCATGCTATGTAATGTAGCTTATAAATAATGATATATGATGGAGGGAGGGCATACAGTTAGCATCATGCTATGTTATGTAGCTTATAAATAATGATATATGATGGAGGGAGGGCATACAGTTAGCATCATGCTATGTAATGTAGCTTATAAATAATGATATATGATGGAGGGAGGGCATACACGCACACTTATTGTCAATAGGATTTGGAAAAAACCGCATACAGTTGACCAAGTAGCCTAAGTTTGAGACCGGCCCTCAGTTTGATTGACAGCTGTCACAACAAGTGAAGAGGGTGATTGACTGTGGCCCTTGGGGTCCACGGTGTGTTTTTGTACCAGCGATCATTGTAAATATGAAACATCATGAAGAATATTATCATCACTCTTTCTGCTCATTTGACTTTTGTTTCACCTCACGGACCAAACGTCACTTTCTTATTTATTCTTCTTTCTTTGTTAGGCCTTTTGTTGACACGTTAGACATTCTAATATATACAACATTCCAAAGTAAATAATACCAACGTGATGTTTCACCACACATCCTCTTTCTTCTTTCTTCTACTTGCCTTTGGGAAGATGTCTGCGACGTGGTCACGTGACCACGTTGGAAGTCACGTGACCACGTTGGAAGTCACGTGACCACGTTGGAAGTCACGTGACCACGTTGGAAGTCACGTGACCACGTTGGAAGTCACGTGACACAATCATCCCCGCTATTACCGCATCAGCAAAACAAAGCGCTGATGTGCGACTAATACCATGAATGTACATTTCAATCATTAAAAGATCCCAGGAGAATATTTCCACATTTTGTCTATTTTTTGATTGGTTTTTTTTGCCTTTTGCTTTTACTGTCCGGCTGTCAGACACTCGTCATATTGACTAACTTCATAGTGTCAAGTCTTTCTGGGTTCCTTGTCAATCAAATGTATTATTATTAGGGTCCGCCTATTATTCCGCACCGTTGCGCACTACTTTGACCCCCTTTAACATGCTTCAAAACTCACCAAATTTTACACACATACAAAAACGTGCCCCAACCAGTTCAGTAAAAAAAAAAAAAAAACCCCAAAAATCACAATTGCGCTCTAGCGCCCTCTAGGAAGGGAACTGCCTCTAACTCCCACTAGGAAGGTCGTAGAGACATGAAACAAAAACCTCTATGTAGGTCTCACTTAGACCTACCTTTCATAATTTCACATCCTCGGGCTAAAACCAACAGGAAGTTGGCAATTTCCCCTTCAAGACAAAAAATGACTAAAAACACTCATTTTTGATTTTTGAGCTGTAATTTTGGCAATTTCCCCTTCAAGACAAAAAATGACTAAAAACACTCATTTTTGATTTTTGAGCTGTAATTTTGGCAATTTCCCCTTCAAGACAAAAAATGACTAAAAACACTCATTTTTGATTTTTGAGCTGTAATTTTGGCAATTTCCCCTTCAAGACAAAAAATGACTAAAAACACTCATTTTTGATTTTTGAGCTGTAATTTTGGCAATTTCCCCTTCAAGACAAAAAATGACTAAAAACACTCATTTTTGATTTTTGAGCTGTAATTTTGGCAATTTCCCCTTCAAGACAAAAAATGACTAAAAACACTCATTTTTGATTTTTGAGCTGTAATTTTGGCAATTTCCCCTTCAAGACAAAAAATGACTAAAAACCCTCATTTTTGATTTTTGAGCTGTAATTTTGGCAATTTCCCCTTCAAGACAAAAAATGACTAAAAACACTCATTTTTGATTTTTGAGCTGTAATTTTGGCAATTTCCCCTTCAAGACAAAAAATGACTAAAAACACTCGTTTTTGATTTTTGAGCTGTAATTTGACCCCCTTAAAATACTTCAAAACTCACCAAAATTCTCACACACATCGGGACTGGTGGAAACTGCGATCTAAAAAAAAACCGAATCCCAAAACTCAAAATTGTGCTCTACATAATTTTTGGAAAAAACAGAGAAAAAACTGCTCCTCAGAGGAAAACTCTGACAAAACTGCTTGTAACTTCCGGTAGGAACGTCTTAGAGACATGAAACAAATACCTCTATGTAGGTCTCGCCTAGACCTACATTTCATAGGTTGACATCCTTCAGCAAAAATCAACAGGAAGTTTGCTATTCCTCCTTCAAAACAAAATTTTTGTTACAAACGGTCACCAAACATCAAACGTTATCTCCTCTGAGCGCGTTTGTTGTTTCGGCTTCAAACTGCTACAGGAGAGAGATTGAACCCTTCTGATTAAAAGTTGACGACGGCGTTTTGATACGTGCTACAGTTTTGATTTTACGAGCCTTCAAAGACCCGCAGCACTGATGCTGCTCTGGTGCCAAAAATGACAACGAAAATGCGATTACTCCTTCTTTGGCCTCAATACACACAATACCCTATAATGACAATGTGAACTCAGACACAACTTCCTCTAACTCCCAGTACGAATATCGTAGAGACACGAAACAAAAACCTCTATGTAGGTCTCACTCAGGACTACCACTGGACAAAAGTATTGGGACACCTAGGACTAGCACCTGCCAAAAGGCGGACCCGACCAATGCTGCTTGCAGCTTTAATTATTAGGGTCCGCCTATTATTCCGCACCGTTGCGCACTACTTTGCCCCCCTTAACATGCTTCAAAACTCACCAAATTTTACACACACATACAAAAACGTGCCCCAACCAGTTCAGTAAAAAAAAAAAAACCCCAAAAATCAAAATTGCGCCCTAGCGCCCCCTAGGAAGAAAACGGCCTCTGACTCCCAGTAGGAATGTCGTAGAGACATGAAACCAAAACCTGTATGTAGGTCTCACTTAGACCTACTTTTCATTAATTAAGTTCTTCGGGCAAAAATCAACAGGAAGTTGGCAATTTCCCCTTCAAGACAAAAAATGACTAAAAACACTCATTTTTGATTTTTGAGCTGTAATTTGACCCCCTTAAAATACTTCAAAACTCACCAAATTTTACACACACATACAAAAACGTGCCCCAACCAGTTCAGTAAAAAAAACCAAACCCCAAAAATCAAAATTGCGCTCTAGCGCCCCCTAGGAAGAAAACTGCCTCTAACTCCCAGTAGGAGTTAGAGGCAGATCAACACACTGATCTAATCTGATGTGCCCAAGCCAGATACCTGCCATCTTTCCTTGGATGCTAGTTCATTCATGTCGGGGCTCAGACTTTGAGCTGAGGCAACCTTCATTATCCAACCAAGGTGTTCATCAGTCATTATATCTCGTAGTCCACAGTCTTGGGGGCGTGTCTTAAAGGCACTGCCTTAATTTAACGTCCTCTACGAGCTGTCGTCACGTCCGCTTTTCATCCATTCTAACAACGTGCCGGCCCAGTCACAAGATATGTGCGGCTTCTGTACGCACACACACGTGAATGCAACGCATACTCGATCAAAAGCGATACAGGTCACACTGAGGTTGGCCGAATTAACACTGTTGGAAATATACGCCACGGTGTGAATCCACACCAAACAAGAATGACAAAGAACATCCGCACCGTAACACAACATAAACACAACAGAACAAATACCCAGAATCCTTTGCAGCACTAACTCTTTCGGGACGCTACTCAATACACCCCCGCTACCACCGAACCCCGCCTCCCCCACCCCCCACACACACACCTTGTAGCATCCCGGAAAAGTCAGTGCTGCAAAGGATTCTGGGTATTTGTGGTGTTGTGTTTATGTTGTGTTACGGTGCGGATGTTCTCCCGAAATGTGTTTTAGTGTGGGTTCACAGTGTGGCGTATATTTCTAACAGTGTTAAAGTTGTTTTTTACGGGCACCCTCAGTGTGACCTGTATCGCCGTTGATAAAGTATGCGTTGCATTCACTTGTGACTAGGCCAGCACTTATTTGACTGGATGAAAAGCAGACTTGATGGTTTTCGGGAGGGGGCACTGAAAGTTGGGAGTCTCACGGGAGGTTGCGTGAATGCGGTGTTACCGCAGCACCGCCGCCATATATAATCGGCGGGCCAGCTCTAGTGTTAATTTGATATCGCCTCAAGGGCCAAGTGAAATTACACGGCGGGCCAAATTTGGCCCACGGGCCCGAGTTTGACACCCATGCTCTGCTGTATTACTCAATAAAAACACGTCCAAAGACTGAATCACCGACTCGTTGGGAGCTCGATTTTGAAAAATCATACCGGGCTGCCCAGAGTCCGGAGCCTCCTCGAAAAATAGTCGCCCTCCTCATAGGCTTTTGTCCACCTTGGCATATGTGTTGAGCACGCACACGTTCTTGTTCACTCTCACTCTCCGCATCCTCACTATTAAAACCAGAGGGACTAATATGTGAGTGTTTGGCTCTTTAGCGCCGCCCTAGTGGCTCTCTGGAGCTTTTTCAAAAATGTATGAAAAATGGAAAAAGATGAGGGGAAAAAAGACATTTTTTGTGTTAATATGGTTTGTGTAGGAGGACAAACATGACACAAACCTCCCTAATTGTTATAAATCACACTGTTTATATTAAACATGCTTCACTGATTCGAGTATTTGGCGAGCGCCGTTTTGTCCTACTAATTTTGGCGGTCCTTGAACTCACCGTAGTTTGTTTACATGTATAACTTTCTCCGCCTTTCTAGGACGTGTTTTATGCCACTTCTTTTTCCGTCTCATTTTGTCCACCAGACTTTTAACGTAAAGGTGAGTTTTGTTGATGTTATTGACTTGTGTGGAGTGCTAATCAGACATATTTGGTCACTACATGACTGCAAGCTAATCGATGCTAACATGCTATTTAGGCTAGCTATATGTACATATTGCATCATTATGCCTCATTTGTAGCTATATTTGAGCTCATTTAGTTTCCTTTAAGTCCTCTTAATTCAATTTATATCTCATGACACACTATCTGTATGTAATATGGCTTTTATTTTTTTGAGGCTCCAGACAGATTTGTGTTTGTATTTTTGGTCCAATATGGCTCTTTCAACATTTTGGGTTGCCGACCCCTGTTCTAGCTAAACCAAGGCCAAAGCTATTGTAACTTCTAAAATGTTCCTCTAACAAGACATTAAGAATAATCCAATGTACAAATAAAGCCCTCCACTGTAATAAATGCCTTATTTTAAGGGCCTACTGAAAGCCACTACTAGCGACCACGCAGTCTGATAGTTTATATATCAATGATGAAATCTTAACATTGCAACACATGCCAATACGGCCGGGTTAACTTATAAAGTGACATTTAAAACTTCCCGGGAAATATCCGGCTGAAACGTCGCGGTATGATGACGTATGCGCGTGACGAAGTCAGAGTAACGGAAGTTATGGTACCCCGTAGAATCCTATACAAAAAGCTCTGTTTTCATTTCATAATTCCACAGTATTCTGGACATCTTTTGCAATTTGTTTAATGAACAATGAAGGCTGCAAAGAAGACAGTTGTAGGTGGGATCGGTGTATTAGCAGCGGACTACAGCAACACAACCAGGAGGACTTTGTTGGAGAGCAGACGCGCTAGCCGCCGACCTCACCTTGACTTCCTACGTCTCCGGGCCGCCAAACGCATCGGGTGAAGTCCTCCGTCCTTCTGCCGATCGCTGGAACGCAGGTGAGCACGGGTGTTGATGAGTAGATGAGGGCTGGCTGGCGTAGGTGGAGAGCTAATGTTTTAGCATAGCTCTGTGAGGTCCCGTTGCTAAGTTACTAAGTTAGCTTCAATGGCGTCGTTAGCACAGCATTGTTAACCTTCGCCAGCCTGGAAAGCATTAACCGTGTATTTACATGTCCACAGTTTAATAGTATTGTTGATTTTCTATCTATCCTTCCAGTCAGTGGTTTATTTCTTTTGTTTCTATATGCAGTTAAAGCACGATGCTATCACGTTAGCTCGTAGCTAAAGCATTTCGCCGATGTATTGTCGTGGAGATAAAAGGCACTGAATGTCCATTTCGTGTTCTCGACTCTCATTTTCAAGAGGATATAGTATCCCAGGTGGTTTAAAATACAAATCCGTGATCCACAATAGAAAAAGGAGAGTGTGGAATCCAATGAGCCAGCTTGTACCTAAGTTACGGTCAGAGCGAAAAAAGATACGTCCTTCACTGCCTCAAGTCCTTCACTGTAACGTTCCTCATCCACGAATCTTTCATCCTCGCTCAAATTAATGGGGTAATCATCGCTTTCTCGGTCCGAATCTCTCTCGCTCCATTGTAAACAACGGGGAATGGTGAGGAGCCTTTCAACCTGTGACGTCACGCTACTTCCGCTACAGGCAAGGCTATTTTTTATCAGCGAGCAAAATTTGCGAACTTTATCGTCGATGTTCTCTACTAAATCCTTTCAGCAAAAATATGGCAATATCGCGAAATGATCAAGTATGACATAGAATGGATCTGCTATTCCCGTTTAAATAAAAAAAAAATCATTTCAGTAGGCCTTTAAAACACAATACTGTCTGCATTGAAGAAAATTTGTCTTGGCAAAATTAATATTTTCGTAATCTCTTGTGTAAAACCACAATTAGAATTGAAGAGTTTGTGTGCCTGGCTTTGTCTTCACTGCTTTGCTCTGTTATTTGTCCCAAGATCAGACCTCAGACACTTTTATGACCCACATGCATTCTTGGAGCCCGCTGGAGATATCTCCAAACCCCCAACTTCTCCGCCAATAACAGGACAAAGACAGCTGTGATGTTGGTTGAGCACTCATTTTTGTGGTATTCTGGTCAAAAAAAGGCTACTCTCCAAATGGGTTTCCTTTATGATTGACGTTGTTAACTGTCTTATTCAATGCCTCACCAAAACATTCCTATCTACAATCCGAGAGTTTGTATTCGCCCATCTTCTTCTCTCCCTCGTCAGGTTCAAACACCGAACTATCTGTTACACAAGACAAGGAGTAGGAATCTGGCAGAGACAGAGTTGAATTTTACTCATGAGGAGAGACGTATCGGGCTGTACACTCAGTTACAGTCCCCACCTACGCTCTAAGGTACAGCCTCACGTGCTCCTCTATTCATTCGGGAGGTCCCTAGTTAACATCACCGAGGCTGCTTCTGAAGGGAGGGGTAATGCAAGCATACCAGTAGACACAATACGTGATTATTCAGAATGGAAATGTGCTGACACTCGTGATTTTGCCCTGTCTCTGTTTTATCTGCGTTGAGGTACTCGATGTCCGTCCTTGGTTGTCAGCAGGCAGGGTCTGGAAACAAACTGCTGATCCGAGACAACTCGCAAAGCAAGACTACAAGTTGTGCCTTTGCACAGATAGAAAAGTACAACTTCCGCACAATTGATAATAACTATAGCAACGGCCTTTAAGCATAAGAGTTGTGTGATAACTAGGGATGTCCGATAATATCGGCCTAAATGTAATGCGTTAAAATGTAATATCGGAAATTATCTGTATCGTTTTTTTTATTATCTGTATCGTTTGTTTTTTTTGTTTTTTTTTTAAATTAAATCCACATAAAAAACACAAGATACACTTACAATTAGTGCACCAACCCAAAAAACCTCCCTCCCCCCATTTCTTTCTGTTATCAATATTCTGGTTCCTACATTATATATCAATACAGTCTGCAAGGGATACAGTCCGTAAGCACACATGATTGTGCGTGCTGCTGCTCCACTAATAGTACTAACCTTTAACAATTAATTTGACTCATTTTCATTAATTACTAGTTTCTATGTAACTGTTTTTATATTGTTTTACTTTCTTTTTTATTCAAGAAAATGTTTTTAATTTAGTTATCTTATTTTATTTTTATTTTTTTAAAAGTACCTTATCTTCACCATACCTGGTTGTCCAAATTAGGCATAAAAATGTGTTAATTCCACGACTGCATGTATCGGTTGATATCGGTATCAGTAATTAAAGAGTTGGACAATATCGGATATCGGCAAAAAGCCATTATCGGACATCCCTAGTGATAACTTAAACATAATTATTCTAACACCCTCTCCCAGGAGACAGGACATTCCGCCCAAACCCTTCCCTCATCTCTCATTCCCAAAAGTAGTTCTGGAAGAGTTCTTTGTCTCTCTCTCCCTCTCTCTCTCTCTCTCTCTCTCGCTTCCTCTCCTTCTTTCTTTTAGTAGCAGCGTAAAACCTTCCTCCTTTGTAATCTAAATAGCTCATGTCCACTAGCTTCGTGGAGACAAACACAAACGCCATCATTTTGATGAGTTGGAAGTTTTATTTCAAAGGTGAAGCCACCTGAAAATAAATCATAGCTCATCCAAAAAAAAAAGGCTGAATTGCTTCTGTCCTAAAAAGTGACCTTGTTGTGCATCGCGTGGTCCATTCAACAGAAAGGAGAAGAACACGATATCCTCACTAAGAATGTGTCAGTTGAAAACTTGGCAGTGCTAGCAAGCTAACGTGTGATAAACATTGGTCATACTTTTAAATCTTAACACTGTTCTGTGATAGGTTGCCTATTTTAGGATGCCTTTACGCAGGAAAAACAAATCTAAATGTCGGTGTTTTTGCTCTTTAGTTGAAAGCGGACATTCCGAAGAAAATACGTCAAGTCTCGTCTCGTCCACTGCTCATGCTTTTAATTAGGTCTTTGCCCCAGGATGTTTGGTTGTACAGAAACGGGGCGGAAAGGCACTTGAAAATGCGGACGCCCCTTTAATTTCCTCTCCTAAGTCCTAAATATGAAGAACGAATGTCATCTGGTTGACTCCTCCCGGTACAGAACGTCTTCAAGTCGACCAACGTGGTCTCTGAAAGAGAGGTTGGAGACGGGTTAGCATGGTTTGTTCTTTAGGAGCTCAAAAAGGAACGGAAAATGGAAATCAGAATCAGAAATACTTCAATAATCCCCGAGGGGAATTTAAGATTTTCAGCACAATCCCATTCAAGATCGGACAAACATTACAGGGAGACGGAACAGGATCGCTGAAGGGTCTGCCAACTTCCGGCGCCCCTTACAAAAAGGTGAGAAACAGGTAAACTCTGGGGGGGGGTGAGAAAAATAAATATTCAGTCTAAACCTGGGCCCCTCGAGAGGGGGTCCAGACTGAGGCCAAGGAGAAAAATCAAAGAACACAAAGGACATTAAAGACATTAAAAGAGCAGAGCTGATGCAACCTGCCACTTCTCCACACAGCCCCAAAAGTAAAACAACAAAACAAAAAAACATGCACTGCGGTGGCCTCTGCGGTGTTCCACGCCATCGCCTGCTGGGGCGGGGGGGGGGGGGGGGAGCATGGCCAGAGACAGGAGCAGACCCAACAAAGCAACCAAGAGAGCCGACTCCACCCTCGGCCGCCCACCAACTCTCGGCCAGTGTCCAGTCCTACTTGGATGAGCGAGGATGCGTCCAAGGAAACCGAGGTGTCCGATACCTGCTCATTCAGCCAGGACACCGTGAAGCTTGTCCAGCTCCGCAGTCCTGTCTCTTCATCCGCATCTCCTCCAGTCTCTCCAAACGGACTCTGGTGTGGCAGAGCTGGTCTCCATGGCCAAAAGGCTCCCAGGAGGCAGATCCGGAAGTTCACAAAAACGCACCACAGAAGTCACGAAAGTGCCACCCCTTGTCGCACAGACCCAAAGGGTCTAAACCTGGGCCCCTCGAGAGGGGGTCCAGACTGAGGCCAAGGAGAAAAATCAAAGAACACAAAGGACATTAAAAGAGCAGAGCTGATGCAACCTGCCACTTCTACACACAGCCACAAAACAAAAAAACATGCACTGCGGTGGCCTCTGCGGTGTTCCACGCCATCGCCTGCTGGGGCGGGGGGGGGGGGGGGGGAGCATGGCCAGAGACAGGAGCAGACCCAACAAAGCAACCAAGAGAGCCGACTCCACCCTCGGCCGCCCACCAACTCTCGGCCGGTGTCCAGTCCTACTTGGATGAGCGAGGATGCGTCCAAGGAAACCGAGGTGTCCGATACCTGCTCATTCAGCCAAGACACCGTGAAGCTTGTCCAGCTCCGCAGTCCTGTCTCTTCATCCGCATCTCCTCCAGTCTCTCCAAACGGACTCCATGGCCAAAAGGCTCCCGGGAGGCAGATCCGGAAGTTCACAAAAAAGCACCGCAGAAGTCAAGAAAGTGCCACCCCTTGTCGCACAGACCCAAAGGGTCCCGAACCAAAAGGCAAAAAAAACCCACATGAAAACAAGAGGGAAACATCAGGAACACAAAAGGATGACACAAGAGCACAGAGCTCCTGCCACCAGCAGCCACTACAGCGGCGCCATCTTGGGGGGGGGGATGAAATGAATATAGAAAAGGAATATGTCAACTCACCAGGACAAAAAAGTTGTAGGTTCTAGTCCTTGGTGGAGACCTCCGGAGTCACGTGACCATTCAGCACCGCCTCCACTGACTTCTCCCGAAAGAGAAAAACACAATAAATCTTTAGCTTGCACATCAATTCCTTGCAGTTTTGATGTAAAAACTGTGCAGTCCGACCAAGTTCTACGTGAAACAAAAGTGTTCCTCACCATCGGACATGAAGGTACGCTGCTATCTTCACAGAGCACATCCACACTTTTCAGATTGGTAGCAGCATCCTGTAAGGGAAGAAGCAGAGAAGTTAGCTTTCATCCAATCATGAGGGATTCATGGGAAGTCTGGCAAGAACCTCTTTCACTTCTGCAGGGACTTCTTTATTCAGCACCTCCACCTTTGCTTGGTCCTTCTCAGTTGGAGCTGCTTCAGCCACCCTTTCTGGTTCTGCTACTCTGGCAACAACTTCTGCTTCTGTTTCCGACTTATTGGCAGAGATTTCTGCTTCCGCCATTTGGGTGACAACCGGTTCTGTTTCGGCTGTGACGATGACAACATCTTCCGCCTTCGCTTCTGCTTCAGCAACTCGTTTTGGTTCTGGTACATTAGCAACGACCTTCTCAACGACTTCTGCTTCTTCTGTAACAGCAGGTTCTGCTTCAGCCACTCGTTCCGGTTTTGGTTCTGGTACGTTAGCGACAACATTCTCAATTGCTTCTGCTTCTTCTGTAACAGCAGGTTCTGGTTCTGGTACACTGGAGACATTCTTCTCTAGGGAGTCTGCCTGTGCCTTAACGGCGGTTTGTACTTCAACTACTAGTTCTGGGTCAGGGGTGCAACAAACAGGGACTTGTTCCAACAACTTTTGGAGAACAGGTTCTTTCTCAACCACTTGTTTTGGCTCAGGTACGCTTGGGAAAAACTTAGCCACGGATTCTCTTTCGACTTTAACAACAGGCTCTGCTTCAACTACTAGTTCTGGATCAGGGATGCAACAGACTATCGGTTCTTCCACCTTTTTAACATCAGGTTCCGGTATGCCAGCAACAACCTGTTCAACAGATTTGGGTTCCTCTTTTGCGGTTTTAGCTTCAGCTACTTGTTCTGGTTCCAGTTCCTTAGCCGCTGCTGTTTCAGCTGCTTGTGTTGGTTCAGGTGTGCTGGTGACAACTTGCTTCACAGTTTCTTCCGCTACCGTTTCAGCCGACACGCTTGCTCCCACCGCCGGTTCCTTGGTGTCTTCTGGTTCCGGTTCCGATGTACAAATTACCTCTGACTTGCGATCATGCTCCGTCTGTAAGAGGAAGAGGAGGAGGTTAAGTTAGAACCGTCATGCCGCATCAGAGAGGATATTGTGGTTGCAAGGAACAAAATGTCCTCCTTGTTGATGCCTGGCAGCCAAGTGTGTCACGCTGCATGAATATTGCAAGTCCTCAAAAGCCGGATATTAAATTATTCAGCCATTTTGCTAGCATCCATCTTTAATCCATGTCCACTTTGCAGGCTAGCAACTCTGGGACCTAATTCATAAGTGACTCTCCTGGTGGGAAGTGTGGAATCTACTCAAAAGTTTAGTGGACTTTGGTAAATATTAAGGGTGTAACGATTCGATCTTTGGATTTATATTCCTAAAATTCAACTACATCGTTCTGTGCTCGGCTTCCAGAAGATAGGTATCGATTTAATATTGTTGTAGGAGGCGATCAATCGGTTTTATGGATACTAGAAAAAGGAAAACATTGGTTTTAAGAACGACAGACTTATGAGAAGGACGTTAAAACCTCACTCTGTGACGTCATCAAAACCAGAATGGCGGTGGAGAAAGGTCGTACCGAATGCAAACGCCACAAGACTAGAGCATGAAGCCACAACACGACAACTTTCCGCTACAGCGTGATTGCAAAAGCCCTAACAAATACAAACGACACAACACAATAATATGAAGCCACAAAGGACTTGACGGAAGTGACAATGCAGCAAGTTTGTATGTGTATGACAGCGTTTCACTTGTGTGTATGACAGCGTTTCACTTGTCTCTGTGGGAATAATTTGTCAGTTGTTTAGGTACGAGTGTTTCAGTTGTGTGTATAAAAGCGTTTCATTTGTGCATATAAGAACGTTTTTTTTTGTGTGTATGACAGCGTTTCACTTGTGGGTATGACAGTGTTTCACTTGTCCGTGTGAGAGCGTTTCAGTAGTGTGTATAAAAGCGTTTCATTTGTGCATATGAGAACGTTTCACTTGTGTGTATGACAGCGTTTCACTTGTCTCTGTGGGAATAATTTGTCAGTTGTTTAGGTACGAGTGTTTCAGTAGTGTGTATAAAAGCGTTTCATTTGTGCATGTGAGAACGTTTTATTTGTGTGTATGACAGCGTTTCACTTGTGTGTATGACAGTGTTTCACTTGTCTCTGTGGGAATAATTTGTCAGTTGTTTAGGTACGAGTGTTTCAGTTGTGTGTATGAAAGCGTTTCATTTGTGCATATAAGAACGTTTTTTTTTGTGTGTATGACAGCGTTTCACTTGTGGGTATGACAGTGTTTCACTTGTCCGTGTGAGAGCGTTTCAGTAGTGTGTATAAAAGCGTTTCATTTGTGCATATGAGAACGTTTCACTTGTGTGTATGACAGCGTTTCACTTGTCTCTGTGGGAATAATTTGTCAGTTGTTTAGGTACGAGTGTTTCAGTTGTGTGAATGAAAGCGTTTCATTTGTGCATATAAGGACGTTTTTTTTGTGTGTATGACAGCGTTTCA
Source organism: Entelurus aequoreus (assembly GCF_033978785.1). Lineage (NCBI taxonomy): Eukaryota > Metazoa > Chordata > Actinopteri > Syngnathiformes > Syngnathidae > Entelurus > Entelurus aequoreus. The sequence goes on from NC_084747.1 coordinate 2,506,358, forward strand.
CTTGTGGGTATGACAGTGTTTCACTTGTCCGTGTGAGAGCGTTTCAGTAGTGTGTATAAAAGCGTTTCATTTGTGCATATGAGAACGTTTCACTTGTGTGTATGACAGCGTTTCACTTGTCTCTGTGGGAATAATTTGTCAGTTGTTTAGGTACGAGTGTTTCAGTAGTGTGTATAAAAGCGTTTCATTTGTGCATGTGAGAACGTTTTATTTGTGTGTATGACAGCGTTTCACTTGTGTGTATGACAGTGTTTCACTTGTCTCTGGGAATAATTTGTCAGTTGTTTAGGTACGAGTGTTTCAGTAGTGTGTATAAAAGCGTTTCATTTGTGCATGTGAGAACGTTTTTTTTGTGTGTATGACAGCGTTTCACTTGTGGGTATGACAGTGTTTCACTTGTCCGTGTGAGAGCGTTTCAGTAGTGTGTATAAAAGCGTTTCATTTGTGCATATGAGAACGTTTCACTTGTGTGTATGACAGCGTTTCACTTGTCTCTGTGGGAATAATTTGTCAGTTGTTTAGGTACGAGTGTTTCAGTAGTGTGTATAAAAGCGTTTCATTTGTGCATGTGAGAACGTTTTATGTGTGTATGACAGCGTTTCACTTGTGTGTATGACAGTGTTTCACTTGTCTCTGTGGGAATAATTTGTCAGTTGTTTAGGTACGAGTGTTTCAGTAGTGTGTATAAAAGCGTTTCATTTGTGCATGTGAGAACGTTTTATTTGTGTGTATGACAGCGTTTCACTTGTGTGTATGACAGCGTTTCACTTGTCTCTGTGGGAATAATTTGTCAGTTGTTTAGGTACGAGTGTTTCAGTAGTGTGTATAAAAGCGTTTCATTTGTGCATGTGAGAACGTTTTATTTGTGTGTATGACAGCGTTTCACTTGTGTGTATGACAGTGTTTCACTTGTCTCTGTGGGAATAATTTGTCAGTTGTTTAGGTACGAGTGTTTCAGTAGTGTGTATAAAAGCATTTCATTTGTGCATATAAGAACGTTTTATTTGTGTGTATGACAGTGTTTCACTTGTGTGTATGACAGTGTTTCGCTTGTCCGTGTGAGAGTGTTTCAGTAGTGTGTATAAAAGTGTTTAATTTGTGCATATGAGTACGTTTCACTTGTGTGTATGACAGCGTTTCACTTGTCTCTGTGGGAATAATTTGTCAGTTGTTTAGGTACCAGTGTTTCAGTAGTGTGTATAAAAGCGTTTCATTTGTGCATATGAGAACGTTTTATTTGTGTGTATTACAGCGTTTCACTTGTGTGTATGACAGTGTTTCACTTGTCCGTGTGAGAGCGTTTCAGTAGTGTTTATAAAAGCGTTTCACTTGTGTATATGACAGCGTTTCACTTGTCTGTGTGAGAGCGTTTCAGTAGTATGTGTGAGAATATTTTTTTTCAGTTTAGGTGCGAGTGTTTCAGTAGTGTGTATAACAGCGTTTCATTTGTGTGTATGAGAGCATTTCACTTGTATGTGTAATATGTGAGATACATTTTTCAGTTGATTAGGTGCGAGTGTTTCAGTAGTGTGTATAAAAGCGATTCACTTGTGTGTATGACAGCGTTTCACTTGTCTTTGTAAAAGCGTTTCAGGAGTTTGTATGAGAGTGTTTCAGTAGTATGTGTGCGAATATTTTTTTCAGTTTAGGTGCGAGTGTTTCAGTGTTGTATAACAGCGTTTCATTTGTGTGAATGAGAGCGTTTCACTTGTGTGTATGAGAGCATTTCACTTGTCTGTGTGAGAGTGTTTCAGTAGTATGTGTGAGAATGATTTTTCAATGTTTAGGTGCGGGTGTTTCAGTAGTATGTATGAAAGCGTTTCACTTGTATGTATGAGAGCGTTTTACTTGCGTAGGACAGCATTTCACTTGTCCGTGTGAGAGCGTTTCAGTAGTATGTGTGTGAATAATTTTTCAGTTTAGGTGCGAGTGTTTCAGTAATGTGTATAACAGCGTTTCACTTGTGCGTATGAGAGCGTTTCACTTGTGTGTATGAAAGCATTTCACTGGTCTGTGTGAGAAGGTTTCAGTAGTATGTGTGGGAATACTTTTTCAGTTGTTTAGGTGCGAGTGTTTCAGTAGTGTGTATAAAAGCATTTCACTTGCGTATAAAAGCGGTTCAGTAGTATGAGAATTTTGAACACTTAGGGTACGAATGTTTCAGTAGTGTGTATAAAAGCGTTTCACTTGTGTGTATGACAGTGTTTTACTTGTCTGTGTGAGAGTGTTTCAGTAGTGTGTATAAAAGCGTTTCACTTGTGTGTATGACAGTGTTTCACGTGTCCGTGTAAGAGCGTTTCAGTAGTGTGTATGAGAGAGTTTCAGTAGTGTGTATGACAGCGTTTCAGTAGTGTGTATGACAGCGTTTCAGTAGTATGTGTGAGAATAATTTTTCAGTTTAGGTGCGAGTGTTTCAGTAATGTGTATAACAGCGTTTCACTTGTGCGTATGAGAGCGTTTCACTTGTGTGTATGAAAGCATTCCACTAGTCTGTGTGAGAAGGTTTTGGTAGTATGTGTGGGAATAATTTTTCAGTTGTTTAGGTGCGAGTGTTTCAGTAGTGTGTATAAAAGCATTTCACTTGCGTATGAAAGCGTTTCAGTAGTATGAGAATTTTTAACACTTAAGGTACGAATGTTTCAGTAGTGTGTATAGAAGCGTTTCACTTGTGTGTATGAGAGCGTTTTACTTGCGTATGACAGCGTTTCACTTGTCTGTGTGAGAGTATTTCAGTAGTATGTGTGGGAATAATTTTTCAGTTGTTTAGGTGCGAGTGTTTCAGTAGTGTGTATAAAAGCATTTCACTTGTGTGTATGACAGTGTTTTACTTGTCTGTGTGAGAGTGTTTCAGTAGTGTGTATAAAAGCGTTTCACTTTTGTGTATGACAGTGTTTCATGTGTCCGTGTAAGAGCGTTTCAGTAGTGTGTATGAGAGAGTTTCAGTAGTGTGTATGAGAGCTTTTCAGTAGTGTGTATGACAGCATTTCAGTAGTATGTGTGAGAATCATTTTTCAGTTTAGGTGCGAGTGTTTCAGTAATGTGTATAACAGCGTTTCACTTGTGCGTATGAGAGCGTTTCACTTGTGTGTATGAAAGCATTTCACTAGTCTGTGTGAGAAGGTTTCGGTAGTATGTGTGGGAATAATTTTTCAGTTGTTTAGGTGCGAGTGTTTCAGTAGTGTGTATAAAAGCATTTCACTTGCGTATGAAAGCGTTTCAGTAGTATGAGAATTTTGAACACTTAGGGTACGAATGTTTCAGTAGTGTGTATAAAAGCGTTTCACTTGTGTGTATGACAGCGTTTCACTTGTCTGTGTGAGAGTATTTCAGTAGTATGTGTGGGAATAATTTTTCAGTTGTTTAGAGTGTTTCAGTAGTGTGTATAAAAGCATTTCACTTGTGTGTATGACAGTGTTTTACTTGTCTGTGTGAGAGTGTTTCAGTAGTGTGTATAAAAGCGTTTCACTTGTGTGTATGACAGTGTTTCACGTGTCCGTGTAAGAGCGTTTCAGTAGTGTGTATGAGAGAGTTTCAGTAGTGTGTATGACAGCGTTTCAGTAGTGTGTATGACAGCGTTTCAGTAGTATGTGTGAGAATAATTTTTCAGTTTAGGTGCGAGTGTTTCAGTAATGTGTATAACAGCGTTTCACTTGTGCGTATGAGAGCGTTTCACTTGTGTGTATGAAAGCATTTCACTAGTCTGTGTGAGAAGGTTTCGGTAGTATGTGTGGGAATAATTTTTCAGTTGTTTAGGTGCGAGTGTTTCAGTAGTGTGTATAAAAGCATTTCACTTGCGTATGAAAGCGTTTCAGTAGTATGAGAATTTTTAACACTTAAGGTACGAATGTTTCAGTAGTGTGTATAGAAGCGTTTCACTTGTGTGTATGAGAGCGTTTTACTTGCGTATGACAGCGTTTCACTTGTCTGTGTGAGAGTATTTCAGTAGTATGTGTGGGAATAATTTTTCAGTTGTTTAGGTGCGAGTGTTTCAGTAGTGTGTATAAAAGCATTTCACTTGTGTGTATGACAGTGTTTTACTTGTCTGTGTGAGAGTGTTTCAGTAGTGTGTATAAAAGCGTTTCACTTGTGTGTATGACAGTGTTTCATGTGTCCGTGTAAGAGCGTTTCAGTAGTGTGTATGAGAGAGTTTCAGTAGTGTGTATGAGAGCTTTTCAGTAGTGTGTATGACAGCATTTCAGTAGTATGTGTGAGAATAATTTTTCAGTTTAGGTGCGAGTGTTTCAGTAATGTGTATAACAGCGTTTCACTTGTGCGTATGAGAGCGTTTCACTTGTGTGTATGAAAGCATTTCACTAGTCTGTGTGAGAAGGTTTCGGTAGTATGTGTGGGAATAATTTTTCAGTTGTTTAGGTGCGAGTGTTTCAGTAGTGTGTATAAAAGCATTTCACTTGCGTATGAAAGCGTTTCAGTAGTATGAGAATTTTTAACACTTAAGGTACGAATGTTTCAGTAGTGTGTATAAAAGCGTTTCACTTGTGTGTATGAGAGCGTTTTACTTGCGTATGACAGCGTTTCACTTGTCTGTGTGAGAGTATTTCAGTTCAGTAGTATGTGTGGGAATAATTTTTCAGTTGTTTAGGTGCGAGTGTTTCAGTAGTGTGTATAAAAGCATTTCACTTGTGTGTATGACAGTGTTTTACTTGTCTGTGTGAGAGTGTTTCAGTAGTGTGTATAAAAGCGTTTCACTTGTGTGTATGACAGTGTTTCACGTGTCCGTGTAAGAGCGTTTCAGTAGTGTGTATGAGAGAGTTTCAGTAGTGTGTATGAAAGCGTTTCAGTAGTGTGTATGAGAGAGTTTCAGTAGTGTGTATGAGAGCGTTTCAGTAGTGTGTATGACAGCGTTTCAGTAGTGTGTATGAGAGCGTTTCAGTAGTGTGTATGATAGCGTTTCAGTAGTGTGTATGACAGCGTTTCAGTAGTGTGTATGAGAGTGTTTCAGTAGTGTGTATGAGAGAGTTTCAGTAGTGTGTATGACAGCGTTTCAGTAGTGTGTATGAGAGCGTTTCAGTAGTGTGTATGATAGCGTTTCAGTAGTGTGTATGATAGCATTTTGTGAGAATAATTTTTACTGGAAACGTCCTAATACTGCCTCGGAGACTTTGTGTGTAGAAACGTGCGACTATGATTGTTTGATACTTGCTTATATTGACGCCGGTATCATTCAGTCAATAGTCGATATCATTCAGTCAATGGGCAGTCATTGCGCACGTTTAGCTTGTGTGCTACAGTGTGCTTAGCTGCTGTGTAGCTGCCAGTTGCTTTCGCCTACCACGTTTACCTTTTGTGAGTAATTTCACTAAAGTACGAGAAAAGACCAAGTCATGCACACACACACACACACACACACACACACACACACACACACACACACACACACACACACACACACACACACACACACACACACACACCCCAGGCAAAGGGGAGGAGGAGGGTGAGAAAGATGACTAAGACTTGCAGGAAAGTTCTAGAACAAAATGTCCCAGCTCCTCTCCACACGCTGACAGCTGCCACTCACCTGAGTGCTGGGGGGCGTGGCCTCTCCCCTGTGACCCCACAGCCAGCTGAACATGACCCCCATCCCCAAGTCAGTCCTCCCAAGTAGCTCAAATCCAACTCTGCTCCCGGAGTCTCCCTGAAGTGGTCTGCTGGTCCAGCAGGGAGGGAGGGAGGGAGGGAGGGAGGGGGCGGGGCATGCGGCACAAGGACACGCCCCTTATGGGCCAGCCTGCCGCTATAGTGGGCTGCACGCCATGAAGACTGAGGTCAGAGGTCAGAGGGCGGCAACTTGTGAGCATCAGATGGTGGGGACATAAACATGTCAAAGTTTGTTGAATGTTTGTGATAGTTATTAGGAACTGAATGTTGGTGATAGTTAATATTAGGAACTGAATGTTGGTGATAGTTAATATTAGGAACTGAATGTTTGTGATAGTTAATATTAGAAACTGAATGTTTGTGATAGTTATTAGGAACTGAATGTTGGTGATAGTTAATATTAGGAACTGAATGTTGGTGATAGTTAATATTAGGAACTGAATGTTTGTGATAGTTAATATTAGAAACTGAATGTTTGTGATAGTTATTAGGAACTGAATGTTGGTGATAGTTAATATTAGGAACTGAATGTTTGTGATAGTTATTAGGAACTGAATGTTTGTGATAGTTAATATTAGGAACTGAATGTTTGTGATAGTTAATATTAGGAACTGAATGTTTGTGATAGTTAATATTAGGAACTGAATGTTGGTGATAGTTAATATTAGGAACTGAATGTTTGTGATGGTTAATATTAGGAACTGAATGTTTGTGATAGTTATTAGGAACTGAATGTTTGTGATAGTTATTAGGAACTGAATGTTTGTGATAGTTAATATTAGGAACTGAATGTTTGTGATAGTTAATATTAGGAACTGAATGTTTGTGATAGTTATTAGGAACTGAATGTTGGTGATAGTTAATATTAGGAACTGAATGTTTGTGATAGTTAATATTAGGAACTGAATGTTTGTGATAGTTAATATTAGGAACTGAATGTTTGTGATAGTTAATATTAGGAACTGAATGTTTGTGATAGTTAATATTAGGAACTGAATGTTTCTGATAGTTAATATTAAGAACTGAATGTTTGTGATAGTTAATATTAGGAACTGAATGTTTGTGATAGTTAATATTAGGAACTGAATGTTGGTGATAGTTATTAGGAACTGAATGTTTGTGATAGTTAATATTAGGAACTGAATGTTTGTGATAGTTAATATTAGGAACTGAATGTTGGTGATAGTTATTAGGAACTGAATGTTTGTGATAGTTAATATTAGGAACTGAATGTTGGTGATAGTTAATATTAGGAACTGAATGTTTGTGATAGTTATTAGGAACTGAATGTTTGTGATAGTTATTAGGAACTGAATGTTTGTGATAGTTATTAGGAACTGAATGTTTGTGATAGTTAATATTAGGAACTGAATGTTTGTGATAGTTATTAGGAACTGAATGTTTGTGATAGTTAATATTAGAAACTGAATGTTGGTGATAGTTAATATTAGGAACTGAATGTTTGTGATAGTTATTAGGAACTGAATGTTTGTGATAGTTATTAGGAACTGAATGTTTGTGATAGTTAATATTAGGAACTGAATGTTGGTGATAGTTAATATTAGGAACTGAATGTTTGTGATAGTTAATATTAGGAACTGAATGTTGGTGATAGTTAATATTAGGAACTGAATGTTTGTGATAGTTAATATTAGGAACTGAATGTTTGTGATAGTTAATATTAGGAACTGAATGTTTGTGATAGTTATTAGGAACTGAATGTTTGTGATAGTTAATATTAGGAACTGAATGTTTGTGATAGTTAATATTAGGAACTGAATGTTTGTGATAGTTAATATTAGGAACTGAATGTTGGTGATAGTTAATATTAGGAACTGAATGTTTGTGATAGTTAATATTAGGAACTGAATGTTTGTGATAGTTATTAGGAACTGAATGTTTGTGATAGTTATTAGGAACTGAATGTTTGTGATAGTTAATATTAGGAACTGAATGTTGGTGATAGTTAATATTAGGAACTGAATGTTTGTGATAGTTATTAGGAACTGAATGTTGGTGATAGTTAATATTAGGAACTGAATGTTTGTGATAGTTAATATTAGGAACTGAATGTTTGTGATAGTTAATATTAGGAACTGAATGTTTGTGATAGTTAATATTAGGAACTGAATGTTTGTGATAGTTAATATTAGGAACTGAATGTTTGTGATAGTTAATATTAAGAACTGAATGTTTGTGATAGTTAATATTAGGAACTGAATGTTTGTGATAGTTAATATTAGGAACTGAATGTTGGTGATAGTTATTAGGAACTGAATGTTTGTGATAGTTAATATTAGGAACTGAATGTTGGTGATAGTTAATATTAGGAACTGAATGTTTGTGATAGTTAATATTAGGAACTGAATGTTTGTGATAGTTAATATTAGGAACTGAATGTTTGTGATAGTTATTAGGAACTGAATGTTTGTGATAGTTATTAGGAACTGAATGTTTGTGATAGTTATTAGGAACTGAATGTTTGTGATAGTTAATATTAGGAACTGAATGTTGGTGATAGTTAATATTAGGAACTGAATGTTTGTGATAGTTAATATTAGGAACTGAATGTTTGTGATAGTTAATATTAGGAACTGAATGTTGGTGATAGTTATTAGGAACTGAATGTTTGTGATAGTTAATATTAGGAACTGAATGTTGGTGATAGTTAATATTAGGAACTGAATGTTTGTGATAGTTAATATTAGGAACTGAATGTTTGTGATAGTTAATATTAGGAACTGAATATTTGTTATAGTTCACAATAGGGACTGAATGTTTGTGATAGTTAATATTAGGAACTGAATGTTTGTGATAGTTAATATTAAGAACTGAATGTTTGTGATAGTTAATATTAGGAACTGAATGTTTGTGATAGTTAATATTAGGAACTGAATGTTGGTGATAGTTATTAGGAACTGAATGTTTGTGATAGTTAATATTAGGAACTGAATGTTGGTGATAGTTAATATTAGGAACTGAATGTTTGTGATAGTTAATATTAGGAACTGAATGTTTGTGATAGTTAATATTAGGAACTGAATGTTTGTGATAGTTATTAGGAACTGAATGTTTGTGATAGTTATTAGGAACTGAATGTTTGTGATAGTTATTAGGAACTGAATGTTTGTGATAGTTAATATTAGGAACTGAATGTTGGTGATAGTTAATATTAGGAACTGAATGTTTGTGATAGTTAATATTAGGAACTGAATGTTTGTGATAGTTAATATTAGGAACTGAATGTTGGTGATAGTTATTAGGAACTGAATGTTTGTGATAGTTAATATTAGGAACTGAATGTTGGTGATAGTTAATATTAGGAACTGAATGTTTGTGATAGTTAATATTAGGAACTGAATGTTTGTGATAGTTAATATTAGGAACTGAATATTTGTTATAGTTCACAATAGGGACTGAATCGATTCCATTAAGAATTGATTCTCGATTCATCGCGATTCTTTTTCAAAACAAGATTGGAAACTCTTCTTCTGGTTGTGTGGAGATGGCCTGAAAACGTATTTTTAAAAAGTGATTCTTATTAAAAAAAAATATATATATATTTATATGTATATATGTATGTGTATGTCTATATATGTATGCATATATCTGTAAATATGTATGTATATGTCTATATGTATACATATATCTACATATATGTGCATATGTATATATATATATACACACATGGGGGGGGCGGTGTGGCAAAGTTGGGAGAGCGGCCGCGCCAGCAATCTGGGGGTTCCTGGTTCAATCCCCACCTTCTACCATCCTAGTCACGTCCGTTGTGTCCTTGAGCAAGACAGACACTTCACCCTTGCTCCTGATGGTTCTGGTTAGCGCCGTGCATGGCAGCTCCCGCCATCAGTGTGTGAATGGGTGAATGTGGAAATAGTGTCAAAGCGCTTTGAGTTCCTTAAAAAAGGTAGAAAAGCGCCATTTATATATATATATATATATATATATATATATATATATATATATATATATATATATATATATATATATATATATATATATATATATATATATATATATATATATATAAATATATACATATATGTGCATATGTATATATGTATATTTCTATATATGTATATGAATGTGTGTGTGTGTATATATATATATATATATATATATATATATATATATATATATATATATATATATATATATATATATATATATATATATATATATATATATATATACACTGTATGTAGATATATGTATACATATATATGTATACATATATATACTGTATCTATGTGTATATATATATAGATCATGTTCCACACGGGCCGTTTCACTCGCTGATGCCAGCTCGCATCGACGTGTGGGCCTGGCAGCCGGAATGCCACAAACGCTCGCCATTCTTGTCACTCGGCATGAAGCACTTGCCACACACACACATACACACACACACACACACACACACACACACACACACACACACACACACACACACACACACACACACACACTATATTTATGTATGTTTTATTTTGACATATGTTCAATCTAATGAGATCCAATACAAAAGCTAATTTGAACAAAATGTTTACGTAAATGTTTGTAGTAATTCCACCCTCTCCTCTTGCTATTTTAGGAATGTGTGTGTGTGTCCGTGTGTTGTCTGTGTGTGTGTGTGTGTGTCTGTGTGTGTGTTGCGTGTTGTGTGTGTGTGTAAATAATGTATAAGGAGCAGTAAAAAGTCTCTGGCAGGCTTTCCACCTCCTTGCTAAATGGAACAGAGTGTTCCCACTCCCGCACAAGCCCCCATAATGTACAGCAACACCCCTCCCCCACGCCACAGAGGGTTCTGTGTGGACCAAAAAATATTTTCTTTCCTCCGTCAACCGCTAAGTCAACTTGAACACGGCACGGCGTGGCGCGGGTTGGGAGAGCGGCCGTGCCAGTAACCTGAGGGTTCCTGGTTCAATCCCCACCTTCTACCAACTTCGTCACATCCGTTGTGTCCTTGAGCAAGACACTTCACCCTTGCTCCTGATGGGTCCTGGTTAGGTTAGGTTCTTATTTCAAATCAAAACAGGTTTTAGTTATGAGGCCAGAGGGAGAAACCTTTACCAGAACTACAAGATGTTGCAGCTATAAAAAAATCTGCGCGTGATTTTTGACTCCAAGCTGACTTTATAGACTTACACTTAGACTTAGACAAACTTTAATGATCCACAAGGGAAATTGTTCCACACAGTAGCTCAGTTACAAAGGATGGAAAGTGTAAGGATGGAAAGGATAATGCAGGTATAAAGTAGACAAAAAATGTACCGTAGTAGCAATATAAAATATAACATATTTAATATTTACATATTATATATACAGTATATCAGTGGTCCCCAAACACCGGGCCGCACAAGAAATATATATATATATATTTTATTTTTTATTTTATTTTTTGTATTAAATCAACACAAAAAACACAAGATACACTTACAATTAGTGCACCAAGCCAAAAAACCTCCCTCCCTCATTTACACTCATTCACACAAAAGGGTTGTTTCTTTCTGTTATTAATATTCTGCTTCCTACATTATATATCAATATATATCAATACAGTCTGCAAGGGATACAGTCCGTAAGCACACATGATTGTATTTGTTTCTTGCACAAGCAAAGAGCTACTTCCTGTTTCTTGCACCAATAAAAAGGTCCTTCCTGCTTCTTGCACAAGCAAAGAGATACTTCCTGTTTCTTGCACCAATAAAGAGCTACTTCCTGTTTCTTGCACCAATAAAGAGCTACTTCCTGTTCCTTGCACCAATAAAGAGCTGCTTCTTGCACCAATAAAGAGCTACTTCCTGTTTCTTGCACCAATAAAGAGCTACTTCCTGCTTCTTGCACGAGTAAAGAGCTACTTCCTGTTTCTTGCATCGATAAAGAGCTACTTCCTGCTTCTTGCACCAATAAAGAGCTACTTCCTGCTTCTTGCACCAATAAAGAGCTACTTCCTGTTTCTTGCACCAATAAAGAGCTACTTCCTGCTTCTTGCACGAGTAAAGAGCTACTTCCTGTTTCTTGCATCGATAAAGAGCTACTTCCTGCTTCTTGCACCAATAAAGAGCTACTTCCTGTTTCTTGCACCAATAAACAGCTACTTCCTGCTTCTTGCACGAGTAAAGAGCTACTTCCTTTTTTTTATTTTATTTTTTTATTTTTTTATTTTTTTTTATAATGTCCTGCCCAGCTTCTCGGGCAAATCATATAGCAGATGTAGATGCCCATATCGGCTGTTCAGATTTACTTTACAAAAGAGAAGTGTAGGATACTTCTCTTGTTGCCTTACTTGTATTTTGACTTTATTAAATGTATTTATATTATCATTTGGTGCAGCCGGGCCGGAGCAGGAGGGGATAGAAAGAGAGAAAAAGGAAGACAGAGGGGGGAATTGTGGGGGCAAGAGGGGGATTAGACAGAGAGACAAAAACAACAACAGAGCAACATCAGCAAATACGACATGTACAAATATGATGGTAAAAGTAATAGCAAATAAGCAGTTAGCGAAAATTAAAAAAAAAAAAAAAATACAGAAATGACAATGAGCATTATTACACTAAAAATGGAGCAATATGAATACCAATAGAAATAGTGCTATTGATAATAAACAATACCAGTACTTTACCTTTATTATCAACAATACAATTGTTCAAATGCAACAATACATATACGTCATGATAACTTGAGATACGAAAGAATGCAGAAAAATGGAGGGGAAGAAAGAGAAGCAACCTTAACCTTGTAGATTGTTATAGTAACAATAGGTTAAGCTTTGTCAGTGTGCCATGTGTTATACCCAGTTTACCCTAGGGCAACAACGTTAATATATGTTTGATGAAACGTGATTATGTGCATGAGTGTATGTGTGCATATGTACTTGTATATGTACAGTATGTGTATGTGTGCTTGTACAGTGAATGTATATGTACAGTATGTGTATATGTGTGTACAGCGAATGTATATGTACAGTATGTGTATACAGTATGTGTGTTTGAACAGTGAATGTATATGTACAGTATGTGTAAATGTGTGTTTGTACAGTGAATGTATATGTACAGTATATGTATGTGTGTGTTTGTACAGTGAATGTATGTGTAGTATGTGTATGTGTGTGTTTGTACAGTGAATGTATATGTACAGTATGTGTATACAGTATGTTTTTACAGTGAATGTATATGTACAGTATGTGTATACAGTATGTTTGTATAATGAATGTGCGTGTGGATGTACGAAAAAAAAAAAAAGAGCTACTTCCTGTTTCTTGCATCGATAAAGAGCTACTTCCTGCTTCTTGCACAAGAGCTTCTTCCTGTTTCTTGCACCAATAAGAGCTACTTCCTGTTTATTGCACCTATAAAGACCTACTTCCTGTTTCTTGCACCAATAAGAGCTACTTCCTGTTTATTGCACATATAAAGAGCTACTTCCTGTTTCTTGCACTAATGAGAGCTACTTCCTGTTTCTTGCACCAATAAAAAGCTACTTCCTGCTTCTTGCACAAGCAAAGCGCTACTTCCTGTTTTTTGCACCTATAAAGCGCTACTTCCTGTTTCTTGCACCTATAAAGCACTACTTCCTGTTTCTTGCACCAATAAAGAGCTACTTCTTGTTTCTTGCACCAATAAAGCGCTACTTCCTGTTTCTTGCACCTATAAAGCACTACTTCCTGTTTCTTGCACCAATAAAAAGCTACTTCCTGTTTCTTGCACCAATAAAGCGCTACTTCTTGCTTCTTGCAACAATAAAGGGCTACTTCCTGCTTCTTGCACCAATAAAGAGCTACTTCCTGTTTCTTGCACCAATAAAGAGCTACTTCCTGTTTCTTGCACCAATAAAGAGCTACTTCCTGTTTCTTGCACCAATAAAGAGCTACTTCCTGTTTCTTGCACCAATAAAGAGCTACTTCCTGTTTCTTGCAACAATAAAGGGCTACTTCCTGCTTCTTGCACAAGCAAAGAGCTACTTCCTGTTTCTTGCACCAATAAAGAGCTACTTCCTGCTTCTTGCACCAATAAAGAGCTACTTCCTGTTTCTTGCACCAATAAAGAGCTACTTCCTGCTTCTTGCATGAGTAAAGAGCTACTTCCTGTTTCTTGCATCAATAAAGAGCTACTTCCTGCTTCTTGCACCAATAAAGAGCTACTTCCTGTTTCTTGCACCAATAAACAGCTACTTCCTGCTTCATGCACGAGTAAAGAGCTACTTCCTGTTTTTTGCATCCATAAAGAGCTACTTCCTGCTTCTTGCACGAGTAAAGAGCTACTTCCTGTTTCTTGCACCAATAAGAGCTACTTCCTATTTATTGCACCTATAAAGAGCTACTTCCTGTTTCTTGCACTAATGAGCGCTACTTCCTGTTTCTTGCACCAATAAAAGCTACTTCCTGCTTCTTGCACAAGCAAAGCGCTACTTCCTGTTTCTTGCACCTATAAAGCGCTACTTCCTGTTTCTTGCACCTATAAAGCGCTACTTCCTGTTTCTTGCACCAATAAAGAGCTACTTCCTGCTTCTTGCAACAATAAAGGGCTACTTCCTGCTTCTTGCACCAATAAAGAGCTACTTCCTGCTTCTTGCAACAATAAAGGGCTACTTCCTGCTTCTTGCACCAATAAAGAGCTATTTCCTGCTTCTTGCAACAATAAAGGGCTACTTCCTGTTTCTTGCACCAATAAAGAGCTACTTCCTGCTTCTTGCAACAATAAAGGGCTACTTCCTGCTTCTTGCACCAATAAAGAGCTACTTCCTGCTTCTTGCAACAATAAAGGGCTACTTCCTGCTTCTTGCACCAATAAAGAGCTACTTCCTGCTTCTTGCAACAATAAAGGGCTACTTCCTGCTTCTTGCACCAATAAAGACCTACTTCCTGCTTTTTGCACAAGCAAAGAGCTACTTCCTGTTTCTTGCACCAATAAAGAGCTACTTCCTGCTTCTTGCACCAATTCAGAGCTACTTCCTGTTTCAGCCTTTGAAGAATCTCTCCAAGTGCTTCTTACCTCATTGACTGCTTCTGTTGTTGTCCCAGCTAGCAGGCCCGGTTCCAGGACCGGTTCCAGGTCCACCTTTGGGTCCTTCACCCCCTCAGCCTCTGTCCTGTCTTGAGTGGACTTCTTCTTCAGGTTCTTTGGGTCCGTGACGGCGAGCGTCTTGCTAGCGGGCGTGGCTTTGACAGGCGAGCTGGACTCTCGCTGCTCCTCCAGGATTCTTCTCTGGGTGTGCTGCAAGACCACAAGAACCTTCTTCAGCACACTTAGACTAAGGTGACAGTCATGTGGAGGGCATTCTTGGATGAGAAGGACTTAGTCCACGGTTCTTACCACAGAGTCCAACCCTCAAAGAGATGTGGCCTTACTTTTCCTCTTTCAGTGAGGGAGACGAGGCGAGAGTTGTGGCAGGGCAACTAACAGCGTAGAACACATTTTACAGTTTTTACACAACTTCAAATCAAGAATGTCAAAGTGGATTCAGCTCATGGAGGAAAGTCTGTTCTAATCACAGCATGATAACATCCAAATAAAGACAACTTCTTTCTACTTTGGCCAGAAATAATCTGCTGGACTAAACACCTCACATTGGCAACCTGAAAAATGACACTTTGTCTCTAAAAGTGGACTTCAGGTGATAACACGACTGATATCATGACGATCCAGAGGGATTTCAGGTGCTAACATGACTGATATCACCCCGATCTACAGGGACTTCAGGTGATAACAAGACTGATATCACAATGATCCAGGGGGACTTATAACACGACTGATATCATGACGATACAGAGGGATTTCAGGTAATAACAAGACTGATATCACCACGATCTACAGGGACTTCAGGTGATAACACAACTGTTATAATGACGATCCAGAGGGATTTCAGTTAATAACATGACTGATATCACGACGATCCAGAGTGACTGCAGGTGATAACGTGACTTATATAATGACGATCCAGAGGGATTTCAGGTGATAACACGACTGATATCACGACGATCCAGAGGGACTTCAGGTAATAACACGACTGTTATCATGACGATCCAGATGGATTTCAGGTAATAACACGACTGTTATCATGACGATCCAGAGGGATTTCAGGTAATAACACGACTGATATCATGACGATCCAGAGGGATTTCAGGTAATAACACGACTGATATCATGACGATCCAGAGGGATTTCAGGTAATAACACGACTGTTATCATGACGATGCAGATATATTTCAGGTAATAACACGATTGTTATCATGACGATGCAGAGGGATTTCAGGTAATAACACGACTGATATCATGACGATCCAGAGGGATTTCAGGTAATAACATGACTGATATCATGACGATCCAGAGGGATTTCAGGTAATAACACGACTGATATCATGACGATCCAGTGGGATTTCAGGTAATAACACGACTGTTATCATGACGATCCAGAGGGATTTCAGGTAATAACACGACTGCTATCATGACGATCCAGAGGGATTTCAGGTAATAACACGACTGTTATCATGACGATCCAGAGGGATTTCAGGTAATAACACGACTGTTATCATGACGATCCAGAGGGATTTCAGGTAATAACACGACTGTTGTCATGACGATCCAGAGGGATTTCAGGTAATAACACGACTGTTATCATGACGATCCAGAGGGATTTCAGGTGATAACATGACTGATATCACCCCGATCTACAGGGACTTCAGGTGATAACAAGACTGATATCACAATGATCCAGGGGGACTTATAACACGACTGATATCATGACGATACAGAGGGATTTCAGGTAATAACAAGACTGATATCACCACGATCTACAGGGACTTCAGGTGATAACACAACTGTTATAATGACGATCCAGAGGGATTTCAGTTAATAACATGACTGATATCACGACGATCCAGAGTGACTGCAGGTGATAACGTGACTTATATAATGACGATCCAGAGGGATTTCAGGTGATAACACGACTGATATCACGACGATCCAGAGGGACTTCAGGTAATAACACGACTGTTATCATGACGATCCAGATGGATTTCAGGTAATAACACGACTGTTATCATGACGATCCAGAGGGATTTCAGGTAATAACACGACTGATATCATGACGATCCAGAGGGATTTCAGGTAATAACACGACTGATATCATGACGATCCAGAGGGATTTCAGGTAATAACACGACTGTTATCATGACGATGCAGATAGATTTCAGGTAATAACACGATTGTTATCATGACGATGCAGAGGGATTTCAGGTAATAACACGACTGATATCATGACGATCCAGAGGGATTTCAGGTAATAACATGACTGATATCATGACGATCCAGAGGGATTTCAGGTAATAACACGACTGATATCATGACGATCCAGTGGGATTTCAGGTAATAACACGACTGTTATCATGACGATCCCGAGGGATTTCAGGTAATAACACGACTGTTATCATGACGATCCAGAGGGATTTCAGGTAATAACACGACTGTTATCATGACGATCCAGAGGGATTTCAGGTAATAACACGGCTGTTATCATGACGATCCAGAGGGATTTCAGGTAATAACACGACTGTTATCATGACGATCCAGAGGGATTTCAGTTAATAACATGACTGATATCACGACGATCCAGAGTGACTGCAGGTGATAACGTGACTTATATAATGACGATCCAGAGGGATTTCAGGTGATAACACGACTGTTATCATGACGATCCAGAGGGATTTCAGGTGATAACATGACTGATATCACCCCGATCTACAGGGACTTCAGGTGATAACAAGACTGATATCACAATGATCCAGGGGGACTTATAACACGACTGATATCATGACGATACAGAGGGATTTCAGGTAATAACAAGACTGATATCACCACGATCTACAACAGACCTGGGCATTCTGCGGCCCGCGGGCCGCATCCGGCCCTTTGTGCGTCCCTGTCCGGCCCGCGTGAGGCCAATTATAAATTACAAAATAAATTTAAAAAAGTATCTATGTCGAGTGTGCAATACAACGGTGCTGCTTTTGTTTTGAAAATCGTTATTTGTATTACTTCCGTGTGGACGTATGCGTGATTGTGAGTGAATGTGAACAACTGCAATTACAAAATAAAGTTGAAAAAACATCTATGTCCTGCGCGCAATACAACTGTGCTGCTTTTATTTTGAAAAGTATTATTTATGGGCGTGTGTCCGTGTGTAACCTGCGAGTGAAGGTGCACATGCAGCGACAAGTGATGCACGGTTTACACCCGAGACGCCAAAAAGAGAAAAGTTGATGAAGAATGGCGTGTTTTCAACAACACATGAACTGCAAAGCAACGTTCCCTCTAAGGTGCGTGCCTGCGCAATTGCGCACTGTTCAAGCGTCCGCTGCGCGCAGCAAGTATATGCCGCGCACCAAATCAAATCCCATCTGAATTCTAAACAAAATAAACAAATTTATTCTGTGTAATTTTGCAATGCAACTTTGAGTGACAGTGACAACAAGCGGCCCTAATGGTGTTCGTCAACACCGTTCAATTGAACACCGTTCAATTATTGTAACGTCTATCGAGATGCTTCGAGGACAGGAATTATATCGATCACTTTATTGAACAAAACTGTTTATATTCGGACATAACCACACCAAAAACATGAGTAAAACACTTCTATCTGGAAAAACTAGTCATTTTCTGCCGTACAAACCAGGCCAAAAGCAACTTGTCATCTGTCACCAACACGCATAGCACTAAACCACTGGTGCGTTTATGGCCACACAAAAAGTCGGACAACTCAAACACCACACAAAGTTACACTATGACTCCTCAGTCATACGTGTGCTTATTTTACTGTCATTTATTATTAATGTTAATTTATTTATATTAGTCATGGAATGCTGTTACACACACTATGTTGAAGTATTACTATTATTATTAATTATTATTATTATTATTTATCTTACGGTATATATAAAAAATAATATTGAGCAAAATGTAATTGAAATATTGTCGATGTGGCCCTCCAGCAGTGCTCGGGTAGCTCATGCGGCCCCCGGTAAAAATTAATTGCCCACCCCTGATCTACAGGGACTTCAGGTGATAACACAACTGTTATAATGACGATCCAGAGGGATTTCAGTTAATAACATGACTGATATCACGACGATCCAGAGTGACTGCAGGTGATAACGTGACTTATATAATGACGATCCAGAGGGATTTCAGGTGATAACACGACTGACATCACGACGATCCAGAGGGACTTCAGGTAATAACACGATTGTTATCATGACGATCCAGAGGGATTTCAGTTAATAACGCGACTGTTATCATGACGATCCAGAGGGATTTCAGGTAATAACGCGACTGTTATCATGACGATCCAGAGGGATTTCAGGTAATAACGCGACTGTTATCATTACGATCCAGAGGGATTTCAGGTAATAACGCGACTGTTATCATGACGATCCAGAGGGATTTCAGTTAATAACGCGACTGTTATCATGACGATCCAGAGGGATTTCAGGTAATAACGCGACTGTTATCAGGACGATCCAGAGGGACTTCAGGTGATAACACGACTGATATCACCACGATCCAGAGTGACTCCAGGTGATAACGTGACTTATATAATGACAATACAGAGGGATTTCAGGTGATAACATGACTGATATCATGACGATCCAGAGAGATTTCAGGTAATAACACGACTGTTATCATGACGATCCAGAGGGATTTCAGGTGATAACACGACTGATATCACCACAATCTACAGGGACTTCAGGTGATAACAAGACTGATATCACAATGATCCAGGGGGACTTCAGGTGATAACACAACTGTTATAATGACGATCCAGAGGGATTTCAGTTAATAACACGACTGACATCACGACGATCCAGAGTGACTTCAGGTGATAACATGACACTTATATAATGATAGACTTATTGATCCCACCACTGATAGACTTATTGATCCCACCACTGATAGACTTATTGATCCCACCACTGATAGACTTATTGATCCCACCACTGATAGACTTATTGATCCCACCACTGATAGACTTATTGATCCCACCACTGATAGACTTATTGATCCCACCACTAATAGACTTATTGATCCCACCACTGATAGACTTATTGATCCCACCACTGGTAGACTTATTGATCCCACCACTGATAGACTTATTGATCCCACCACTGATAGACTTATTGATCCCACCACTAATAGACTTATTGATCCCACCACTGGTAGACTTATTGATCCCACCACTAATAGACTTATTGATCCCACCACTAATAGACTTATTGATCCCACCACTGATAGACTTATTGATCCCACCACTGATAGACTTATTGATCCCACCACTGATAGACTTATTGATCCCACCACTAATAGACTTATTGATCCCACCACTGATAGACTTATTGATCCCACCACTGATAGACTTATTGATCCCACCACTGATAGACTTATTGATCCCACCACTGGTAGACTTATTGATCCCACCACTGATAGACTTATTGATCCCACCACTGATAGACTTATTGATCCCACCACTGATAGACTTATTGATCCCACCACTGATAGACTTATTGATCCCACCACTGATAGACTTATTGATCCCACCACTGATAGACTTATTGATCCCACCACTAATAGACTTATTGATCCCATCACTGATAGACTTATTGATCCCACCACTGATAGACTTATTGATCCCACCACTGATAGACTTATTGATCCCACCACTGGTAGACTTATTGATCCCACCACTGATAGACTTATTGATCCCACCAGGGGGAGACGATCCAAATGAAGTAAATCATGTTGCTGTGAGAGGACGAGGGCTTTCATCATTTTGCAATGCAGTCTGCTGGAAATGAGGGAAAGCGTCACTCTACATAGCAACTGACGCGGTGGTCAAAGTTGGAATTTGTCACATTTCACGTGTCGGGTAAACCGTGACGAATGCTGTGCATGACGTATCTACGTCACCCAGGAACGGTCCAATGATTCGTTACAAGAAACGTCCAGCAGGACATTGTGGACATGTCAATCAAGTCCAGGAAGCTGATGAGGCAGAAGCAGGACCGTCCTGACAAATGTGAAGAGGCGGGAAAACTGGGCCAGTCAGCAGTAACCATGGCAACCAACTAATCGCATCATCTTCCAGTTCCAATCACTCGCCCAAATATGCTTTTGTTAGGGCATTGTGTGTGTGTGTGTGTGTGTGTGTGTGTGTGTGTGTGTGTGTGTGTGTGTGTGTGTGTGTGTGTGTGTGTGTGTGTGTGTGTGTGTGTGTGTGTGTGTGTGTGTGTGTGTGTGTGTGTGTGTGTGTGTGTGTGTGTGTGTGTGTGTGTGTGTGTGTGTGTGTGTGTGTGTGTGTGTGTGTGTGTGTGTGTGTGTGTGTGTGCGTGCGTGCGTGGGTGTGTGTGTGTGTGTGTGTGTGTGTGTGTGTGTGTGTGTGTGTGTGTGTGTGTGTGTGTGTGTGCGTGCGTGGGTGTGTGTGTGTGTGTGTGTGTGTGTGTGTGTGTGTGTGTGTGTGTGTGTGTGTGCGTGTGTGGGTGTGTGTGTGTGTGTGTGTGTGTGTGTGTGTGTGTGTGTGTGTGTGTGCGTGCGTGTGTGTGTGTGTGGGTGTGTGAGTGTGTGTGTGTGTGTGTGTGTGTGTGTGTGTGTGTGTCTGTGTGTGTGTGTGTGTGTGTGTGTGTGTGTGTGCGTGGGTGTGTGTGTGTGGGTGTGTGTGTGTGTGTGTGTGGGTGTGTGTGTGTGGGTGGGTGTGTGTGTGTGTGTGTGTGTGTGTGTGTGTGTGCGTGTGTGCTCGCTAGCATAACTCGCTAACAAAACAAAGCCTCCCACCCCCCCTTCCCACTAAAAGTGGTTCAAACATGGCTGCCACTTCCTGTTATCTGCATGACTGATATCACAACGATCCAATGTGACTTCAGGTGATAACACGGCTGATATCATGATGATCCAGAGGATTTCAGGTGATAGCATGACTGATATCACGACGAACCAGAGTGACTTCAGGTGATAACACAACTGACATCACGACGATCCTGAGGGATTACAGGTGATAACATGACTAATATCATGACGATCTAAACTGACCTCAGGTGATATCATGACGATCCAGAGTGACTTCAGGTGATAACACAACTGATATCACGACGATCCAGAGTGACTTCAGATGATAACACGACTGATATCACGACGATCCAGAGTGACTTTAGGTGATAACACAACTGACATCACGACGATCCTGAGGGATTGCAGGTGATAACATGACTAATATCACGACGATCTAAACTGACTTCAGGTGATATCATGACGATCCAGAGTGACTTCAGGTGATAACACAACTGACATCACGACGATCCTGAGGGATTACAGGTGATAACATGACTAATATCATGACGCTCTAGATCAGGGGTCAGCAACCTTTTTGAAAGCAAGAGCTACTTCTTGGGTAGTGATTAATGCGAAGGGCTACCACTTTGATACACACTTCAATAAATTGCCAGAAATAGCCAATTTGCTCAATTTACCTTTAACTCTATGTTATTATTAATAATTAATGATATTTATCTTTGTGGAAACACTGATCATCTTAATGATTTCTCACAATAAATATATATAGAAACAGATAAATATCAATATGCAACACTTTATTTTTATATTTTCTCTAAGTGCACATTTTTCAAATTGAACATTTTCAAATGATCACTTCTAAGACAGTCTTGTGAAATCACAATATCCCATTTTAACTAGCTAGCCACTAACATTTTTTTAACAAATCATGAATTACTTTGCACCATGTTTGTACAAATAATAACTCATGTCAAATACAAAAGTAAACTCTCAAATGTTTAAATCATGTCACACTTTGAACTGGACACCAAATCTGTTATCTGTTTCTTTGTCAGTTAGTGGGAAGCCTGGCATTGCATGCTGTTAACTAGTGTGTTGTACTCTGGTGTGTAACTTGACACTGCAACTCTGAGTGAGTCTTGCAGATGTGCATCAGTGAGGCGTGTTCTGTGTTTGTTCTTGATGAAGTTCATGTCAGAAAAGGCTGATTCACAAAGATAAGATTTTTCCTCATTGTTTGCGGAACCTTCTTAATCTTTTGAACATATTTTCACAGCAATCTGGCCTTAAGCTTAATTATGATAAATGTAAAATGTTAAGGATCGGAAACCTAAAGGGAACGTCCTTTCGAATGGAATGCAAAGTGTTTTGTTTATAAATTATATGCAATCTGTTGTGTTCCCTAATTTGTTTCTGTGTACATGAATGAAGGTGTGTGTTGCTGACTTGGACATTATCTGGACTGGGCCTGGTTTAAAAAACCCTCTAAAAAAATCTAATTTCATTGACAACCTGGTCTGTTGAAGATAAGGCCCTTTTAAAAAATAAAATAAAATAAGATAAATAAATAAAAAACATTTTCTTGGATAAAAAAGAAAGTAAAACAATATAAAAACAATTACATAAAAAAATAGTAATTAATGAAAATGTTAGTGGACCAGCAGCCTATACAATCATGTGTGCTTCAGGGACTGTGGCCCTTGCAGATGTGTTGTCTATGTTGTGTTCAGGGACTGTGTCCCTTGCAGATGTGTTGTCTATGTTGTGTTCAGGGACTGTGTCCCTTGCAGATGTGTTGTCTATGTTGTGGGAACCAGAATATTGGTAGCAGAAAGAAATAACCCCTTTTGTGTGAGTGGGTGTGGATGAGTGTGCATGGGGGAGGTTGTTTGGGTTGATGCACTGATTGAAAGTGTATCTTGTGTTTTTTCTATGTAGATTTAATTTAAAAAAAAAAAAAAAAAAAAAAAAATATATATATATATTTTTTTTATTTTTATTTTTTTTTTATAACAGGCCAGCGGGCTACTCATCTGGTCCTTACGGGCGACCTGGTGCCCGCGGGCACCGCGTTGGTGACCCCTGCTCTAGACTGACTTCAGGTGATATCATGACGATCCAGAGTGACTTCAAGTGATAACACGACTGATATCACGACAATCCAGAGTGACTTCAGATGATAACACGACTGATATCACGACGATCCAGTGTGACTTTAGGTGATAACATGACGATCCAGAGTGACTTTAGGTGATAACACGACTGATGGCATGACGATCCAGAGTGACTTCAGTTGACAACATGACGATCCGGAGTGACTTCAGGTGATATCGTGACTTTGGGTTTTAACAGAACTGATACCACAACAATCCAGAGTGACTTTCAGGTGATAACGTGACTGATTTCATGACGATCCAGAGGGATTTCAGGTGATAACGTGACTGATTTCATGATGATTCAGAGGGATTTCAGGTGATAACACGACTGATATCATGACGATCCAGAGTGACTTCAGGTGATATCATGACGCTCCAGACTGACTTCAGGTGATAACATGACTGATATCAAGACGATCCAAAGTGACTTCAGGTGATAACACAACTGATATCCCAACGATCCAGAGTGACTTCAGGTGATAACACGACTGCTATCATGACGATCCAGAGTGACTTCAGGTGATAACATGACTGATATCACGACGATCCAGAGTGACTTCAGGTGATAACACAACTGATATCACAATGATACAGAGTGACTTCAGGTGGTAACACGACTGCTATCATGACGATCCAGAGTGACTTTAGGTGCTAACATGACGATCCAGAGTGACTTCAGGTGATAACATGACGATTCAGAGTGACTTCAGGTGATAACACGACTGATATCACGACGATCCAGAGTGACTTCAGGTGATAACACGACTGATATCACGATGATCCAGAGTGACTTCTGGTGATAACACGACTGCTATCATGACGATCCAGAGTGACTTTAGGTGCTAACATGACGATCCAGAGTGACTTCAGGTGATAACATGACTGATATCACGACGATCCGGAGTGACTTTTGGTGATAACACGACTGATATCACGACGATCCAGAGTGACTTCTGGTGATAACACAACTGATATCACAACGATCCAGAGTGACTTCAGGTGATAACACGACTGCTATCATGACGATCCAGAGTGACTTCAGGTGATAACACGACTGCTATCATGACGATCCAGAGTGACTTTAGGTGATAACACGACTGATATCATGACGATCCAGAGTGACTTTTGGTGATAACACGACTGATATCACGACGATCCAGAGTGACTTCTGGTGATAACACGACTGATATCACGACGGTCCAGAGTGACTTCAGGCGATAACACGACTGATACCACAACGACTGCTATCATGATGATCCAGAGTGACTTTAGGTGCTAACATGACGATCCAGAGTGACTTCAGGTGATAACACGACTGATATCACGACGATCCAGAGTGACTTCTGGTGATAACACGACTGATATCACGATGATCCAGAGTGACTTCTGGTGATAACACGACTGCTATCATGACGATCCAGAGTGACTTTAGGTGCTAACATGACGATCCAGAGTGACTTCAGGTGATAACATGACTGATATCACGACGATCCGGAGTGACTTTTGGTGATAACACGACTGATATCACGACGATCCAGAGTGACTTCTGGTGATAACACAACTGATATCACAACGATCCAGAGTGACTTCAGGTGATAACACCACTGCTATCATGACGATCCAGAGTGACTTCAGGTGATAACACGACTGCTATCATGACGATCCAGAGTGACTTTAGGTGATAACACGACTGATATCATGACGATCCAGAGTGACTTTTGGTGATAACACGACTGATATCACGACGATCCAGAGTGACTTCTGGTGATAACACGACTGATATCACAACGGTCCAGAGTGACTTCAGGCGATAACACGACTGATACCACAACGACTGCTATCATGACGATCCAGAGTGACTTTAGGTGCTAACATGACGATCCAGAGTGACTTCAGGTGATAACACGACTGATATCGCGACGGTCCAGAGTGACTTGAGGTGATATCACGACCATCCAGTGTGAGTCAGTGTTATGGGAGGCTGAGACGAGAAGACCAAGTGGGAGATGTGGTGCAGACATTCCTCCTGGACACATCACCAAATATGGGCGTGGACAACTGGTCAGGAAGTTCGCTGCATGGACAAAAGTATTGGGACGGAAATGGCAATGTGACCTCAATGTGACCTGGATGTGACCTCAATGTGACCCCGGATGTCACTTGCATGGGCAGTGTGATGAAGTGAAGACAAAGGAAGTTGACTGACTACAAAATAAAAGTCAAAATGAGGTATGTAAATAGCTAACTTGTTGTGTTTACATTTAAGAAGGCCTGGTCCGCCTCCATTAGTTGAATGTAACGTTTGGAAGGGATGGACTAAAGAACCGAGGACAAAGTGGTTCTGGATCAGCACCTGGAAATGGCAAAAACCTGCAGAAAATGACCTTTTTTTTAATAATTTTGAGATTTTAAAAAATGTAGAAAAAGTTTTAAGTGAATTAGACACACCTTGTGATTAATCACTACCGGTATGAGGCGAAATTCCTCCCTTGTGGTTAAAATCCCTCTTTTGCCCGCGGACTATCAGCACATTTCCACTTTGGCCCCTGGAGGCCAAAGTAAGATTTAAGAAAAAATACAATCTGTCCATTTTACAGTAAAAAAAAAACTGGCAGTTCGGTCGTAAGAATTTTACCATAAAATTTGCAGTCATTTTTCCAGTTTATTTTGTTAAAAAAACTGGCAGCTCGGTTGCCAGAATTTTACACAAAAAATTAGTTTTTTTCCTGTTAATATAAAAATGCTTTTTTACAGTAAACTCTTGTTTTTTTTACCGTGAAAACAACAATGTATTTTACGATGTGTTACCGTAAATTGCAAAACAGTACCAGAGTTTTTTATAGTCAAAAACTGCCAGCTCAGTTGCCAGAATTTTACCGTAAAATTTGCGGCCATTTTTCCTGTTTATTTTGTGAATGGAAAAACAGTACCGCTGTTTTTTTTATGGTAAAAAATTGACAGCTCAGTTGCCAGAATTTTACACAAAAACATTTTTAGTTTTTTTCAGTTAATAGAAAACTGCTTTTTTACAGTAAAAAACTGGCACCTCAGTCGTAAGAATTTTACCGTAAAATTTGCAGTCATTTTTCCAGTTTATTTTGTAAAAAAAACTGGCAGCTCGGTTGCCAGAATTTTACACAAAAAATTAGTTTTTTTTCTGTTAATACAAAAATGCTTTTTTACAGTAAACTCTTGTTTTTTTTTACCATGAAAACAACAACGTATTTTACGATGTGTTACCGTAAATGGCAAAATAGTACCAGTATTTTTATAGTCAAAAACTGCCAGCCCAGTTGCCAGAATTTTACCGTAAAATTTGCGGCCATTTTTCCAGTTTATTTTGTAAATGGAAAAACAGTACCGCTGTTTTTTAATGGTAAAAAACTGGCAGCTCAGTTACCAGAATTTTACACAAAAAATGTTTAGGTTTTTTTTCTGTTAATAGAAAACTGCTTTTTTTTACAGTAAAAAACTGTTTGTTTGTTGATTGTTGTTTTTTTACCATAAAAAAGAAAAAAAAAGAAAAAAAAAATTGGGGGGGGGGGGGGATTTTACGGTGTTACCATAAATGGCAAAACGTTTATTACAGTAAAAAATGTTACCGTAAAATTTGCAGTAGTTTTTCCAGTTTATTTTGTAAATGGCAAAACAGTACCACCGTTTTTTAATGGTAAAAAACTGGCAGCTCAGTTACCAGAATTTTACACAAAACATTTGTAGTTTTTTTTTCTGTTAATAGAAAACTGCTTTTTTTTTACAGTACAAAACTGTTTGTTTGTTGGTTGTTGTTTTTTTACCATAAAAAAAATTAAATAAATAAAAAATAAAAAACTTTGGATTTTACGGTAAAAAATTTTACAGTAAAAAATGTTACCGTAAAATTTGCAGTAGTTTTTCCAGTTTATTTTGTAAATGGCAAAACAGTACCGCTGTTTTTTTAAGGTAAAACGATTCGATTCGATTCCTGCAGATGATGATTCCATTCAGAATCGATTCTTGATTCAAAACGATTCCCGATTCAAAATCAATAATGGCTCAACAGGACAAAGTACACAAAAAATTGAAATCTATTTAAAAACAAAAACAAAAACAAAGATTAAGGTGTACACCGCCTTCCGCCCGAAGCAGCTGATGTAGGCTCCAGCACCCCCGCGACCCGAACGGGACAAGTGGTAGAAAATGGATGGATGGATGGTGTTCATGAGCGAGCCCCAAATGTGTTTGTGGCGGTCCAAATGTATCTGTGGTTGAATCCCAGTGTCGTGCATCTTGTCGGCGTATCGCTTTAAAGCGAGACCAAATCACGATGCAAAAATAATTCAAATACTCGAGTATTACCCGAACGTTACCTTCTCCCACTCGTGAGTCCCTCCTACAACCCCGGGGGCCCCCCAGGGACTGTAATGGTGGTCCATCCGTCACCGCCGGTGCATTGTGGGTATCTGCTTTGGCGGCAGGAATGCGAGCTGTGGATTTACGCCACAAATATTCCCAAATCCCGACCCCCGCCTTCTCTCCCCCTCTCCTAAATGTCAGGCTATTTTCACCACACGCTTAACTTAACTTAACTCCACCTAATCCATCATTCATCAACTCCACCTAATCCATCCGCAACGTATCCGCAGCAGCCGGCCGGTGAAAAGATGGCGTCTGACATGAAACGCCATAAGAGAGTATGTTGATGCTTTTGACTTGCTACTGTACGTGCACAAATACAGTATATATTGCTACTGTACATACACAAATACAGTATATATTGCTACTGTACGTACACAAATACAGTATATATTACTACTGTACATGCACAAATACAGTATATATTGCTACTGTACATACACAAATACAGTATATATTGCTACTGTACGTACACAAATACAGTATATATTACTACTGTACATGCACAAATACAGTATATATTGCTACTGTACATGCACAAATACAGTATATATTGCTACTGTACGTACACAAATACAGTATATATTGCTACTGTACATGCACAAATACAGTATATATTGCTACTGTACGTACACAAATACAGTATATATTGCTACTGTACATGCACAAATACAGTATATATTGCTACTGTACGTGCATAAATACAGTATATGTTGCTACTGTACGTGCACAAATACAGTACTACTACTTGCTACTGTATGTATACAAATACAGTATATGTTGCTACTGTACGTACACAAGTACAGTACTACTACTTGATACTGTACGTACACAAATACAGTATAGACACAAATACTAAGGGCGCACAAAAAGGATCGATTCACACCCAAAGTGTGAGTCTTACTCGTCCAGACTCTGAATTGATTCACCATTTGAGTCACATAACTTCCTATTTGACACTTGTTAGCGGCTAGCATGCTAATGTTAGCATGCTAGCATTCACCTTACAGTCATATAACTTGGTATGTGACACATGCTAACTGACAGCATGCTAACGTTAGCTTAGCTAGCTTGCTAAATTTAGCAGGCTAACTTTTTGCGCTAGTTTTGCAACCGTTTACCCTGAAGTCATGGATCTTGGTACTTGGCACTTGTAAACTGTTAGCATGCAAAGGTAAGCATGCTAACATTAAAGTGCTAACTTTCTTTGCCAAATGTACTAATTGTTCTCAAATATGCCAGCCATACGCCTTTAGAGTCAAATAACTTGGTAGGTGACACAAAAAATTTAATTAATTTATTTTTATTTTTATTTCATATATATATTTTTTAATTTAATTTTTTAAAATGTTTTATTATTTATTTTGTTTTTACTTTCCTTTTTTTATTATTATTTTTTTATTTATTATTTTTTATTTTTTTTGTTTTATTTAATTTTAATTTAATTGTATTGAATTTTATTATTACATTACATTCATTTTTCCCCTTCAAAATGAATTGGCCATTTTTCAAACTTCCACCATTTCCACATTTTTCAACCGATTCAAACCATTCCACCTTCAACACATTTCATTCATCCTGGAAATTCTAACTATAATTTTTTTCAAGTTCCCAAAAATTCCATGAATTCCCAGAATTCCCGTTTTTTCAAACCCTTTTTTCACCCTTTTTTTCTGGCGCCTACTCCTTCCACATTTTTCAACCCACTTCAACCGTTCCACCGTCAAAACATTCCTCTTAATCAGGACAAAAAACAAAGTTGTTTTTTGAATTGTAAAATTTCCCAGTTTTCCCGAAATTCTTGGAATTCCTTAATACAATTTCTCAATTAAAAATGCTACTACTTCCACATTTATTCTCAATTTGAAACCTTCCAACACCAACACTCAATCAGAACATTCAAGTCTTTTCAAATGTTTCCAAAAAATTCCCGCTTTTCCCGAAATTCCCAAATTTCCATAAAATTCCCATTGAAAATAATGGGACATTTTCCAAAGTTCCACAACTCCCACATTTTTCATCCGATTCAAACTGTTTCAGCCTGTTCAAAATTGAGTGCTCTCCTTCAACAATTTTTTCAAAATTCCCGGATTTCCAAGAATTTCCAGTTTTCAGGGACATTTTTCCCATTCAAAATGAATTGGCCATTTTTCAAACTTCCACCATTTCCACATTTTTCAACCGATTCAAACCATTCCACCTTCAACACATTTCACTCATCCTGGAAATTCTAACTATAATTTTTTCAAGTTCCCAAAAATTCCAGGAATTCCCAGAATTCCCGTTTTTTCAAACCCTTTTTTCACCCTTTTTTTCTGGCGCCTACTCCTTCCACATTTTTCAACCCACTTCAACCGTTCCACCGTCAAAACATTCCTCTTAATCAGGACAAAAAACAAAGTTGTTTTTTGAACTGGAAAATTTCCCAGTTTTCCCGAAATTCCTGGAATTCCTTAATACAATTTCTCAATTAAAAATGTTACTACTTCCACATTTCTTCTCAATTTGAAACCTTCCAACACCAACACTCAATCAGAACATTCAAGTCTTTTCAAATGTTTCCAAAAAATTCCCGCTTTTCCCGAAATTCCCAAATTTCCATAAAATTC
Source organism: Entelurus aequoreus (assembly GCF_033978785.1). Taxonomy (NCBI): domain Eukaryota; kingdom Metazoa; phylum Chordata; class Actinopteri; order Syngnathiformes; family Syngnathidae; genus Entelurus; species Entelurus aequoreus. Next base: position 2,536,988 of record NC_084747.1, read on the forward strand.
CCATTGAAAATAATGGGACATTTTCCAAAGTTCCACAACTCCCACATTTTTCATCCGATTCAAACTGTTTCAGCCTGTTCAAAATTGAGTGCTCTCCTTCAACAATTTTTTCAAAATTCCCGGATTTCCAAGAATTCCCAGTTTTCAGGGACATTTTTCCCCTTCAAAATGAATTGGCCATTTTTCAAACTTCCACCATTTCCACATTTTTCAACCGATTCAAACCATTCCACCTTCAACATATTCCACTCATCCTGGAAATTCAAACTATCCTTTTTCCAAGTTAAAAAAAAATTCCAGGAATTCTCAGACATCCCATTTTTTCAAACCCTTTTTTCTATCGACTACTCCTTCCACATTTTTCAACCCACTTCAACCGTTCCACCGTCAAAACATTCCTCTTAATCAGGACAAAGAACAAAATTGTTTTTTGAACTGGAACAATTCCAGGAATTCCATAAAACAATTTTTCAATTAAAAATGTTACTAATTCAACATTTCTCGACCGATTTGAAGAATTCCAACCGCAACCAATTCAGCTCATTCAAGACATTCATGCTCCTAATCATTTAAAAAAAAAATCCTATTATTCCCAAATTTCCAGGAAGTTCCCATTGAAATGAATGAGAAATTTTCCAAGTTGCACAATTCCCGCATTTTTCAACCGATTCAAACCATTCCAACATCGACACATTCCACTCATCCTGGACATTCGAACTAACACTTTCCCAAGTTCCAAACCAAATTCCGGTTTTCCTGGAAATTCAAACTCTTCAACATTCAAACTATTCTTACATTCTGTCAGCATTTCACTTCAACTTCAGCATTCACACATCTAGTTGTAATTCTTATAGTAAAATAATACATTGCGAGAGTCGGTTCGACTCGGAGAATCGATTCTGAATGGAATCGTCACCCCAGGAGTCGGACGGAAAGGTGAGGCCGCCCAAAGATTCACAACCCCTAAGAAAGTACTTTATACACAAATACTGCGTTGACAAATACTGCGTACAAAAAGGTGGCGGTCAAAAGTATTGGGACACGTAGTGACATCACAACAACATGAAGCGTGTGGAGTGTGGGTGTTTTGTTGTGGTGTGGCGACTCACCGCCCTCCTCATGCGACGCTGGTTCTTCTTCTTCTTGCTGGGCATGTTGACGCTCACGGAGGATGATGAAGGAGCAGTGAAGAAGGAGCAGTGAAACGAGGAGGCAGAGCCTGAAGGACGAGGCCTTATAAAAGACCCCCCCGCCCCCCCGCCCCCCCCACCCACACCCTCCCCAACCCCCACCACCGACACTCCCCCGCCATCCCCCACTGACATTCCCCTTGCACATCCTCTCGGAAATAAGTTTGGACTTATTTATTTCCTTCACGCTTCCACGAATACGACGGCATTAGCGAGTTAGCATTAGAAGCTAAATGGTCTCCAGGGTGTTGCTGGTTAGCTCGATGGACTTGCAATTTATTTCAACCCATTTTTTTGGATTAAAAAAAAAATGTTTTGAAGGTAACTGGAGAAGAAGTCTGTTAAACTTGTGCTAGTTGTGCTGGTTTATGCTGCTCATTGTTTTTGTCCAACTATTATAGTTTTCATGTTATTAATGTTTGATCGTTTTTGTGTTATCATCCATTATGCAAGTTATTTTTAGTCAAAATGAAGTCAAATAAATACAAAGCAACAATATGCAAAACAATATGACGTAAAAACAAAATACATCAAAAATCAGGTTTTTGTCCGCAACGTCCAACAGTCAGAAAGTCGTCTTCTCAGTAAATTATGAAATCATGAGTCAGGTGCTTTATTTCAGCTGTAAATAACAATATATCAATAATACATGTCAGTGTTTATCTGTAAATAACAATATATCAATAATACATGTCAGTGTTTATCTGTAAATAACAATATATCAATAATACATGTCAGTGTTTATCTGTAAATAACAATATATCAATAACACATGTCAGTGTTTATCTGTAAATAACAATATATCAATAATACATGTCAGTGTTTATCTGTAAATAACAATATATAAATAATACATGTCAGTGTTTATCTGTAAATAACAATATATCAATAACACATGTCAGTGTTTATCTGTAAATAACAATATATCAATAATACATGTCAGTGTTTATCTGTAAATAACAATATATCAATAATACATGTCAGTGTTTATCTGTAAATAACAATATATAAATAATACATGTCAGTGTTTATCTGTAAATAACAATATATCAATAATACATGTCAGTGTTTATCTGTAAATAACAATATATCAATAATACATGTCAGTGTTTATCTGTAAATAACAATATATAAATAATACATGTCAGTGTTTATCTGTAAATAGCAATATATCAATAATACATGTCAGTGTTTATCTGTAAATAACAATATATCCATAATAAATGTCAGTATTTATCTGTGAATAACAATATATAAATGATAAATGTCAGTATTTATCTGTAAATAACAATATATCAATAATACATGTCAGTATTTACCTGTAAATAACAATATATACATGATAAATGTCAGTGTTTATCTGTAAATAACAATATATCAATAATACATGTCAGTGTTTATCTGTAAATAACAATATATCAATAATACATGTCAGTGTTTACCTGTAAATAACAATATATAAATAAAACAATGTCAGTTTTTATCTGTAAATAACAATATATAAATCATACATGTCAGTGTTTATCTGTAAGTAACAATATATCAATAATACATGTCAGTGTTTATCTGTCAATAACAATATATCAATAATACATGTCAGTATTTATCTGTAAATAACAATATATCAATAATACATGTCAGTGTTTATCTGTAAATAACAATATATAAATAATACATGTCAGTGTTTATCTGTAAATAACAATATATAAATAATAAACGCATTAAACTGCAAACAGTTTAATGCGATTAATCCCGATTATTTACAATTTACCTATGAACAAAATGCAATTAATTATGTTTATATACAAGTTAACTGTAGACAATGCGATTAATCATGATTAACTACAAGTTAACCTAACTAATTGCAACTAGATATGGACAAAATGCAACAATCAAGATTAATTACAAGTTAACTGTTGTCTAATTATGATTAATTTTGATAAATTACGAGTTAATTATGAACAAAATGCGATCAAGCCAGATTAACTGAGTTAACTATAGACAATGTGATTAATCCCACTTAATTACAATTTACATATGAAACAAATGAACAAAATGCGAATAATTATGTTTATATACAAGTTAACTGTAGACAATGCGATTAATCATGATTAACTACAAGTTAACATAACTAATTGCAACTAAATATGGACAAAATGCAACAATCAAGATTAATTACAAGATAACTGTTGTCTAATTGTGATGAATTTTGATCAATTACAAGTTAATTATGAACAAAATGCGATCAAAAATGTGATTAATCCCAATTAATTACAATTTACTTATGGACAAAATGCAATTGATCACGATTAATCACAAGTTAACAATGGACAAAATGCGATAAATTATGTTTATATACAAGTTAACTATAGACAATGCGATTAATCATGATTAACTACAAGTTAACTTAACCAATTGCAACTAAATATGGACAAAATGCAACAATGAAGTTTAATTACAAGTTAACTGTTGACTAATTGTGATTAATTTTGATCAACTACAAGTTAATTATGGACAAAATGCGATCAAGCCTGATTAACTGTGAGGTTAACTATAGACAATGCGATTAATCCCGATTAATTACAATTTACCTATGAAAAAAATGAACAAAATGCGATTTATTATGTTTATATAGAAGTTAACTGTAGACAGTGTGATTAATCATGATTAACTACAAGTTAACATAACTAATTGCAACTAAATATGGACAAAATGCAACAATCAAGATTAATTACAAGATAACTGTTGACTAATTGTGATTAATTTTGATCAATTACAAGTTAATTATGAACAAAATGCGATCAAAAATGTGATTAATCCCAATTAATTACAATTTAGTTATGGACAAAATGCAATTGATCACGATTAATCACAAGTTAACAATGGACAAAATGCGATAAATTATGTTTATATACAAGTTAACTATAGACAATGCGATTAATCATGATTAACTACAAGTTAACTTAACCAATTGCAACTAAATATGGACAAAATGCAACAATCAAGATTAATTACAAGTTAACTGTTGACTAATTGTGATTAATTTTGATCAACTACAAGTTTATTATGGACAAAATGCGATCAAGCCAGATTAACTGTGAGGTTAACTATAGACAATGCGATTAATCCTGATTAATTACAATTTACCTATGAAAAAAATGAACAAAATGCGATGAATTATGTTTATATAGAAGTTAACTGTAGACAGTGCGATTAATCGTGATTAACTACAAGTTAACATAACTAATTGCAACTAAATATGGACAAAATGCAACAATCAAGATTAATTACAAGTTAACTGTTGACTAATTGTGATTAATTTTGATCAATTACATGTTAATTATAAACCAAATGCGATCAAAAATGTGATTAATCCCAATTAATTACAATTTACTTATGGACAAAATGCAATTGATCACGATTAATCACAAGTTAACAATGGACAAAATGCGAGAAATTATGTTTAAATACAAGTTAACTATAGACAATGCGATTAATCATGATTAACTACAAGTTAACTTAACCAATTGCAACTAAATATGGACAAAATGCAACAATCAAGATTAATTACAAGTTAACTGTTGACTAATTGTGATTAATTTTGATCAACTACAAGTTTATTATGGACAAAATGCGATCAAGCCTGATTAACTGTGAGGTTAACTATAGACAATGCGATTAATCACAATTAATTACAATTTACCTATGAACAAAATGCAATTAATCATGTTTATATACAAGTTAACTGTAGACAGTGCGATTAATCATGATTAACTACACGTCAACCTAACTCATTGCAAGTAAATATGGACTAAATGGACTCCCGGATGAAGTTTTGTCTCAATTCCTGTGAGAATCCTGCGTGTGACTGAAGCATTAAGGGGTGGGGGCTGGTTAGCTTAGCTGCAGGTAGCATCCGTGGGCAGATAATACTGTATCATCCCTTTCCTTTTCGACCTTAACAGGTCTTCACGTGGAAGAAATGCTATTAATCACGCATTCTTTACTCAAATGAGGGATTAGGCAAAAACGTTTGCAAATTGTCCTGGAACACTTTTTGTTGGACTCTTAAAATGTGGACTTCCAGGTGAGTGTGTGGCGTGGAGCAGGTGTCGCTCCCCCCGGCGTGGGAAAAGACGATAAGGGCGCAGGTGTGAGCCGTGAGGTCATCAGACCTGCACAAAACCAGCGAGCGCCGTGGTCCTGCGTGGGAGTCCTCCAGGTGGAGCCGATCAGACCGCTCGGAGACATGTGGGCCTTCCTGGCGCTCGCCCTGGTGGCGGTGGTGGTGGCGGCGTCGTCAGAAGTGAACCAGGAGACGATCATCGCCAGAGGGAAACTTCTGGTGAGTCTACTTTGGGGATTGGGGTTCCATGTCTTGCCACCGGGTGACTGTGGGTCTGGTCTGGTCTGGTCTGGTCTGGTCTGGTCTGCAGGCCCCCAGCGTGGTCGGGTGAGGCATCAAGAAGATGCCCGAGCTGCGTGACTTCCTGATGGAGCGCTGGGCGCTGTAGTATCCTTCCTCTCCAGCACGGAGGAGCTCAGAAAATCATTTCTTCACTGACTGTCACTTGTTGCTAGGCAGATTTCCCCCATGGTCACGTATTGTTATGTTTTGCTGCAGAAAGTACATTGTTTGAAACACGGAAATGTGAAAAAGTGACATCATGGTGAAATAAGTGACAGCATGGTGAAAAAAGTGACATCATGGTGAAAAAAGTGACATTGTGGTGAAAAAAGTGACACCATGGTGTAAAAAGTGACATCATGGTGAAAAAAGTGACATCATAGTGAAAAAAGTGACATCGTGGTGGAAAAAGTGACATTGTGGTGAAAAAAGTGACAGCATGGTGAAAAAAGTGACATCATGGTAAAAAAAAAAGTGACACCATGGTGAAAAAAGTGACATTGTGGTGGAAAAAGTGACACCATGGTGAAATAAGTGACAGCATGGTGAAAAAAGTGACATAGTGGTGAAAAAAGTGACATCGTGGTGAAAAAAGTGACATTGTGGTGAAAAAAGTGACAACATTGTGAAAAAAGTGACATCATGGTGGAAAAAGGGACATTGTGGTGAAAAAAGTGACATCGTGGTAAAAAAAAAGTGACACCATGGTGTAAAAAGTGACATCATGGTGAAAAAAGTGACATCATAGTTAAAAAAAAGTGACTTTGGTGAAAAAAGTGACACCATGGTGTAAAAAGTGACATCATGGTGAAAAAAGTGACATCATAGTGAAAAAAGTGACACCCTGGTGGAAAAAGTGACATCGTGGTGGAAAAAGTGACACCATGGTGAAAAAAATGACATCATGGTAAATATTAAAATGCCATTTGTTGTTCGTGTTGCAAAATATCTTTGTCAAACTATGATAGTTATTATGTTATTGAGGTGTTATTACTCATAATCTTGTTAAAATCTCCCTAACTTGTCGCATTCACTTGTGCTGCAAAATGTTGTGTCTAACTATTGTTCTATGCATTTGTATTTAGTCTGACTATTATACTTGTTATACTGTTCACGCTGTATAGTTTGTATGTTACTAACATGTGCTACTAATGTAGTACATTTGTGTTTGTCTAACTATTATAGTTTTTATGTTGTCAATGTTTTATTTTGAAAATCCACAAACTTGTCCAAAACGTTTGTGCTGAATTTGTTTGTGTTGAACTATTATAGTTTTTATGTTGTTAACGTTTTATCCTTCTTAACCAGCCCCTCCCCCAACTTGTCAACATCTCCCCAAACGTTTGTTCTATGTTGTGCTTCAATTTGTACTTAGTCTGACTACTACTTGTTGTACTATTCAGGTTTTATAGCTTTTTTTCTGGATGATGTCACTGATCACAAAATGAATAACTTAAAAACTGTAACGGCACACTTAGCGGTAGTACTTAGTAGTAGTAGTGTTGTATTTAGTGGTAGTACTTAGTAGTAGTGTTGTATTTAGTGGTAGTACTTAGTAGTAGTGTTGTATTTAGTGGTAGTACTTAGTAGTAGTGTTGTAATTAGTGGTAGTACTTAGTAGTAGTGGTGTAGTTAGTGGTAGTAATTAGTAGTAGTGGTGTATTTAGTGGTAGTACTTAGTAGTAGTGTTGTATTTAGTGGTAGTACTTAGTAGTAGTGGTGTAGTTAGTGGTAGTAATTAGTAGTGGTGGTGTAATTAGTGGTAGTACTTAGTAGTGGTGTACTTAGTGATAGTACTTAGTAGTAGTGTTGTACTTAGTGGTAGTGCTTAGTAGTAGTGGTGTACTTAGTGGTAGTACTCAATGGTAGTGGTGTACTAAGTGCTAGTACTTCTTAGTAATGTTGTACTTAGTGGTAGTACTTAGTAGTAGTGGTGTACTTAGTAGTAGTACTTTGTAGTAGTGGTGTACTTAGTGGTAGTACTTAGTAGTAGTGGTGTACTTAGTGATAGTATTTAGTAGTGGTTAACTTAGTGGGAGTACTTAGTAGTAGTGGTGTACTTATGTTAGTACTTAGTAGTAGTGGTTTACTTAGTGGTAGTACTTAGTAGTAGTGGTGTACTTAGTGGTAGTACTTAGTATTAGTGGTTTACTTAGTGGTATTACCAAGTAGTAGTGGTGTACTTAGTGATAGTACTTAGTAGTAGTTGTGTACTTAGTAATAGTGATGTACATTAGTCAACAAACAGACTTATGACCAATGTGCATTAGTCAACAAACAGACTTATGACCAATGTGTATTAGTCAACAAACAGACTTATGACCAATGTGCATTAGTCAACAAACAGACTTATGACCAATGTGCATTAGTCAACAAACAGACTTATGACCAATGTGCATTAGTCAACAAACAGACTTATGACCAATGTGCATTAGTCAACAAACAGACTTATGACCAATGTGCATTAGTCAACAAACAGACTTATGACCAATGTGCATTAGTCAACAAACAGACTTATGACCAATGTGCATTAGTCAACAAACAGACTTATGACCAATGTGCATTAGTCAACAAACAGACTTATGACCAATGTGCATTAGTCAACAAACAGACTTATGACCAATGTGCATTAGTCAACAAACAGACTTATGACCAATGTGCATTAGTCAACAAACAGACTTATGACCAATGTGCATTAGTCAACAAACAGACTTATGACCAATGTGCATTAGTCAACAAACAGACTTATGACCAATGTGCATTAGTCAACAAACAGACTTATGACCAATGTGCATTAGTCAACAAACAGACTTATGACCAATGTGCATTAGTCAACAAACAGACTTATGACCAATGTGCATTAGTCAACAAACAGACTTATGACCAATGTGCATTAGTCAACAAACAGACTTATGACCAATGTGCATTAGTCAACAAACAGACTTATGACCAATGTGCATTAGTCAACAAACAGACTTATGACCAATGTGCATTAGTCAACAAACAGACTTATGACCAATGTGCATTAGTCAACAAACAGACTTATGACCAATGTGCATTAGTCAACAAACAGACTTATGACCAATGTGCATTAGTCAACAAACAGACTTATGACCAATGTGCATTAGTCAACAAACAGACTTATGACCAATGTGCATTAGTCAACAAACAGACTTATGACCAATGTGCATTAGTCAACAAACAGACTTATGACCAATGTGCATTAGTCAACAAACAGACTTATGACCAATGTGCATTAGTCAACAAACAGACTTATGACCAATGTGCATTAGTCAACAAACAGACTTATGACCAATGTGCATTAGTCAACAAACAGACTTATGACCAATGTGCATTAGTCAACAAACAGACTTATGACCAATGTGCATTAGTCAACAAACAGACTTATGACCAATGTGCATTAGTCAACAAACAGACTTATGACCAATGTGCATTAGTCAACAAACAGACTTATGACCAATGTGCATTAGTCAACAAACAGACTTATGACCAATGTGCATTAGTCAACAAACAGACTTATGACCAATGTGCATTAGTCAACAAACAGACTTATGACCAATGTGCATTAGTCAACAAACAGACTTATGACCAATGTGCATTAGTCAACAAACAGACTTATGACCAATGTGCATTAGTCAACAAACAGACTTATGACCAATGTGCATTAGTCAACAAACAGACGTATGACCAATGTGCATTAGTCAACAAACAGACTTATGACCAATGTGCATTAGTCAACAAACAGACTTATGACCAATGTGCATTAGTCAACAAACAGACTTATGACCAATGTGCATTAGTCAACAAACAGACTTATGACCAATGTGCATTAGTCAACAAACAGACTTATGACCAATGTGTATTAGTCAACAAACAGACTTATGACCAATGTGCATTAGTCAACAAACAGACTTATGACCAATGTGTATTAGTCAACAAACAGACTTATGACCAATGTGCATTAGTCAACAAACAGACTTATGACCAATGTGCATTAGTCAACAAACAGACTTATGACCAATGTGTATTAGTCAACAAACAGACTTATGACCAATGTGCATTAGTCAACAAACAGACTTATGACCAATGTGCATTAGTCAACAAACAGACTTATGACCAATGTGTATTAGTCAACAAACAGACTTATGACCAATGTGCATTAGTCAACAAACAGACTTATGACCAATGTGCATTAGTCAACAAACAGACGTATGACCAATGTGCATTAGTCAACAAACAGACTTATGACCAATGTGCATTAGTCAACAAACAGACTTATGACCAATGTGCATTAGTCAACAAACAGACTTATGACCAATGTGCATTAGTCAACAAACAGACTTATGACCAATGTGCATTAGTCAACAAACAGACTTATGACCAATGTGTATTAGTCAACAAACAGACTTATGACCAATGTGCATTAGTCAACAAACAGACTTATGACCAATGTGTATTAGTCAACAAACAGACTTATGACCAATGTGCATTAGTCAACAAACAGACTTATGACCAATGTGCATTAGTCAACAAACAGACTTATGACCAATGTGCATTAGTCAACAAACAGACTTATGACCAATGTGCATTAGTCAACAAACAGCGCCCTCTAGTGGTTTAGTCTCCTTGCAACACTGTTATTACTTTCCTTGATCCTGTTTCCCCTCCCAGTCACAACCTGGAATACGACTCCTCGGAGGAGACCAATCCCAGGTTGATGTTTTATAACGAGAAGGACGAGATGGTGAAGGTAAGTCCTGAATGTGAGGAAATAAGACGTGAATAATACGTGTGGACAAACAGAAAGAAAAGTGGGTTTTTTTCTCAGTTTGTCCTGAATCACAACATTTGTTTGGATTTAATAGCAACTTATTGATTGTTCTTCTTCTGTTGATTATTGGCTGTTTGATGCAGGGGTGTCCTAACTTTCTCCACTGAGGGCACACATTGGAAAATGAAAACAAGCGGGGGCCATTTTTATATTTTTCATTTTCAAGATCAAAACAATATATTGATTTTCACATTTTTATTTGTTTATTTACCTTTAGGGCTCCCCTAATGTTTGGTCCTGGGCACCTGGAAGAGTCTCAGTCATTACATCTTTAAAAATAAGTCATGATTTTTTTTTAGTCAACCCTAAAATTTCTAGATCCAATTCAGATCTATCGGTGGACACAAAGTTGCATTTGTTTTCCATCTTTTATTTTGTCTTTGTAAAAGAAACCCCTGTTTTTATGGCAAAAAATACAAAATACGCAAAATATTAACCCCTTTTGATGCTTTTTGCCAACTTTTTAAAAAGTTGAATAAGTGGGAAGAAAAAGAATGTGAGTTTTGATGCTTTTTGCCAACTTTTTAAAAAGTTGAATATTTGAAGAAAAAAAGAAAATCTGACTTTTGATGCTTTTTGCCAACTTTATTAAGAGTTGAATATTTGAAGAAAAAAGAATATATGACTTTTGATGCTTTTTGACAACTTTTTAAAAAGTTGAATACTTTGAAGAAAAAAGAATATGTGACTTTCGATGCTTTTTGTCAACTTTTTTAAAAAGTTGAATATTTGAAGAAAAAATAATGACTTTTGATGCTTTTTGACAACTTTTTAAAAAGTTGAATACTTTGAAGAAAAACGAATATGTGACTTTTGATGCTTTTTGTCAACTTTTTTAAAAGTTGAATATTTGAAGAAAAAAGAATAATGACTTTTGATGCTTTTTGTCAACTTTTTTAAAAGTTGAATATTTGAAGAAAAAAGAATAATGACTTTTGATGCTTTTTGACAACTTTTTAAAAAGTTGAATACTTTGAAGAAAAAAGAATATGTGACTTTTGATGCTTTTTGTCAACGTTTTTAAAAGTTGAATATTTGAAGAAAAAAGAATAATGACTTTTGATGCTTTTTGACAACTTTTTAAAAAGTTGAATACATTGAAGAAAAAAGAATATATGACTTTTGATGCTTTTTGTCAACTTTTTTAAAAGTTGAATATTTGAAGAAAAAAGAATATATGACTTTTGATGCTTTTTGTCAACTTTTTTAAAAGTTGAATATTTGAAGAAAAAAGAATATATGACTTTTGATGCTTTTTCACAACTTTTTAAAAAGTTGAATACTTTGAAGAAAAAAGAATATGTGACTTTTGATGCTTTTTGTCAACTTTTTTAAAAAGTTGAATATTTGAAGAAAAAAATAATTTGTGACTTGATGCTTTTTGCCAACTTTTTAAAAAGTTGAATAATATTTTTCATTTTCAAGATCAAAACAATATATTGATTTTCACATTTTTATTTGTTTATTTACCTTTAGGGCTCCCCTAATGTTTGGTCGTGGGCACCTGGAAGAGTCTCAGTCATTACATTTTTAAAAATAAGTCATGATTTTTTTTTAGTCAACCCTAAAATTTCTAGATCCAATTCAGATCTATCGGTGGACACAAAGTTTTATTTGTTTTCCATCTTTTATTTTGTCTTTGTAAAAGAAACCCCTGTTTTTATGGCAAAAAATACAAAATACGCAAAATATTAACCCCTTTTGATGCTTTTTGCCAACTTTTTAAAAAGTTGAATAAGTTGGAAGAAAAAGAATGTGAGTTTTGATGCTTTTTGCCAACGTTTTAAAAAGTTGAATATTTGAAGAAAAAAAGAATATCTGACTTTTAATGCTTTTTGACAACTTTTTTAAGAGTTGAATATTTGAAGAAAAAAGAATATATGACTTTTGATGCTTTTTGACAACTTTTTAAAAAGTTGAATACTTTGAAGAAAAAAGAATATGTGACTTTTGATGCTTTTTGTCAACTTTTTTAAAAAGTTGAATATTTGAAGAAAAAAATAATGACTTTTGATGCTTTTTGACAACTTTTTAAAAAGTTGAATACTTTGAAGAAAAAAGAATATGTGACTTTTGATGCTTTTTGTCAACTTTTTTAAAAGTTGAATATTTGAAGAAAAAAGAATAATGACTTTTGATGCTTTTTGACAACTTTTTAAAAAGTTGAATACTTTGAAGAAAAAAGAATATATGACTTTTGATGCTTTTTGTCAACTTTTTTAAAAGTTGAATATTTGAAGAAAAAAGAATATATGACTTTTGATGCTTTTTGTCAACTTTTTTAAAAGTTGAATATTTGAAGAAAAAAGAATATATGACTTTTGATGCTTTTTGACAACTTTTTAAAAAGTTGAATACTTTGAAGAAAAAAGAATATGTGACTTTTGATGCTTTTTGTCAACTTTTTTAAAAAGTTGAATATTTGAAGAAAAAAATAATTTGTGACTTGATGCTTTTTGCCAACTTTTTAAAAAGTGGAATAATATTTTTCATTTTGAAGATCAAAACAATATATTGATTTTCACATTTTTATTTGTTTATTTACCTTTAGGGCTCCCCTAATGTTTGGTCCTGGGCACCTGGAAGAGTCTCAGTCATTACATTTTTAAAAATAAGTCATGATTTTTTTTTAGTCAACCCTAAAATTTCTAAATCCAACTCAGATCTATTGGTGGACACAAAGTTTTATTTGTTTTCCATCTTTTATTTCGTCTTTGTTAAAGAAACCCCTGTTTTTATGGCAAAAAATACAAAATACGCAATTTATTAACCCCTTTTTTTCCAAAATGATTTGATTAATCACAAGTTAACAATGGACAAAATGTGATTAATTGGTCTTTTGAATTCATTTTGATTAATTTTAGCAATAGTAGGTGTGCATGAAATAAACTAATTTTCCAGTCCCATGTTGGGTGTACATCTTGATAAGGTACACTTATTACACACATTAAAAAAATAACGTTAGTTACTTTTTGTTAATTACATGTTAACTATGAACAAAATGCGATTAATCATGTTTATATACAAGTTAACTGTAGACAATGCGATTAATCATGATTAACTACACGTTAACCTATCTCATTGCAACTAAATTTAGACAAAATGCAACATTCCAGATTAATTACAAGATAACTATTGACAAATTGTGATTCATTTTGATCAATTACAAGTTAATTATGGATAAAATGCGATCAAGCCCGATTAACTGCGAGTTAACTATAGACAATGCGATTAATCCCGATCATTTACAATTGACCTATGAACAAAATGCAATTAATCATGTGTATATACAAGTTAACTGTAGACAGGGAGATTAATCATGATTAACTACACGTCAACCTAACTAATTGCAACTAAATATGGACAAAATGCAACATTCAAGATTAATTACAAGTTAACTGTTGTCTGATTGTGATTAATTTTGATCAATTACAAGTCAATTATGGACAGAATGCAATCATGTGATTATTCTCAATTAATTACAATGTACTTATGGACAAAATGCAATTGATCACGATTAATCACGATTAATCACAAGTTAACAATGGACAAAATGTGATTAATTGGTCTTGTGAATTCATTTGGATTAATTTTAGCAATGGTAGGGGTTAGGGATGTCCGATAATGGCTTTTTGCCGATATCCGATATTCCGATATTGTCCAACTCTTTAATTACCGATACCGATATCAACCGATACCGATATCAACCGATATATGCAGTCGTGGAATTAACACATTATTATGCCTAATTTGGACAACCAGGTATGGTGAAGATAAGGTACTTTTTAAAAAAAATTAGTAAAATAAGATAAATAAATTAAAAACATTTTCTTGAATAAAAAAGAAAGTACAACAATATAAAAACAGTTACATAGAAACTAGTAATGAATGAAAATGAGTAAAATGAACTGTTAAAGGTTAGTACTATTAGTGGAGCAGCAGCACGCACAATCATGTGTGCTTACGGACTGTATCCCTTGCAGACTGTATTGATATATATTGATATATAATGTAGGAACCAGAATATTGATAACAGAAATAAATGGGGGGAGGGAGGTTTTTTGGGTTGGTGCACTAATTATAAGTGTATCTTGTGTTTTTTATGTTGATTTAATAAAAAAAAAATTTTTTTAAAAACCCCAAAAAAAACAACGATACAGATAATAAAAAAACCGATACCGATAATTTCCGATATATTACATTTTAACGCATTTATCGGCCGATAATATCGGCAGGCCGATATTATCGGACATCCCTAATTACAAGTTAACTGTTGTCTAATTGTGATTAATTTTGATCAATTACAAGTCAATTATGGACAAAATGCAATCATGTGATTATTCTCAATTAATTACAATGTACTTATGGACAAAATGCAATTGATCACGATTAATCACGATTAATCACAAGTTAACAATGGACAAAATGTGATTATTGGTCTTGTGAATTCATTTGGATTAATTTTAGCAATGGTAGGGGTTAGGGATGTCCGATAATGGCTTTTTGCCGATATCCGATATTCCGATATTGTCCAACTCTTTAATTACCGATACCGATATCAACCGATACCGATATCAACCGATATATGCAGTCGTGGAATTAACACATTATTATGCCTAATTTGGACAACCAGGTATGGTGAAGATAAGTTACTTTTTTTTTAAATTACTAAAACAAGATAAATAAATTAAAAACATTTTCTTGAATAAAAAAGAAAGTACAACAATATAAAAACAGTTACACAGAAACTAGTAATGAATGAAAATTTGTAAAATTAACTGTTAAAGGTTAGTACTATTAGTGGAGCAGCAGCACGCACAATCACGTGTGCTTACGGACTGTATCCCTTGCAGACTGTATTGATATATATTGATATATAATGTAGGAAGCAGAATATTGATAACAGAAATAAATGGGTGGAGGGAGGTTTTTTGGGTTGGTGCACTAATTGTAAGTGTATCTTGTGTTTTTTATGTGGATTTAATAAATAAATTTAAAAAAAAAAACAAACAAACAAAAAAAACGATACAGATAATTTTAAAAAACGATACCGATAATTTCCGATATATTACATTTTAACGCATTTATCGGCCGATAATATCGGCCATCCCTAATTACAAGTTAACTGTTGTCTAATTGTGATTAATTTTGATCAATTACAAGTCAATTATGGACAGAATGCAATCATGTGATTATTCTCAATTAATTACAATGTACTTATGGACAAAATGCAATTGATCACGATTAATCACGATTAATCACAAGTTAACAATGGACAAAATGTGATTATTGGTCTTGTGAATTCATTTGGATTAATTTTAGCAATGGTAGGGGTTAGGGATGTCCGATAATGGCTTTTTGCCGATATCCGATATTCCGATATTGTCCAACTCTTTAATTACCGATACCGATGTCAACCGATACCGATATCAACCGATATATGCAGTCGTGGAATCAACACATTATTATGCCTAATTTGGACAACCAGGTATGGTGAAGATAAGGTACTTTTTAAAAAAAAATAGTAAAATAAGATAAATAAATTAAAAACATTTTCTTGAATAAAAAAGAAAGTACAACAATATAAAAACAGTTACATAGAAACTAGTAATGAATGAAAATGAGTAAAATTAACTGTTAAAGGTTAGTACTATTAGTGGAGCAGCAGCACGCACAATCATGTGTGCTTACGGACTGTATCCCTTGCAGACTGTATTGATATATATTGATATATACTGTAGGAACCAGAATATTGATAACAGAAAGAAATGGGGGGAGGGAGGTTTTTTGGGTTGGTGCACTAATTGTAAGTGTATCATGTGTTTTTTATGTTGATTTAATAAAAAACAAAACAAAAACAAAAAAAACGATACAGATAATAAAAAAACGATACCGATAATTTCCGATATTACATTTTAACGCATTTATCGGCCGATAATATCGGCAGGCCGATATTATCGGACATCCCTAATTACAAGTTAACTGTTGTCTAATTGTGATTAATTTTGATCAATTACAAGTCAATTATGGACAAAATGCAATCATGTGATTATTCTCAATTAATTACAATGTACTTATGGACAAAATGCAATTGATCACGATTAATCACGATTAATCACAAGTTAACAATGGACAAAATGTGATTATTGGTCTTGTGAATTCATTTGGATTAATTTTAGCAATGGTAGGGGTTAGGGATGTCCGATAATGGCTTTTTGCCGATATCCGATATTCCGATATTGTCCAACTCTTTAATTACCGATACTGATATCAACCGATACCGATATCAACCGATATATGCAGTCGTGGAATTAACACATTATTATGCCTAATTTGGACAACCAGGTATGGTGAAGATAAGGTACTTTTTAAAAAAAAATTGTAAAATAAGATAAATAAATTAAAAACATTTTCTTGAATAAAAAAGAAAGTACAACAATATAAAAACAGTTACACAGAAACTAGTAATGAATGAAAATGAGTAAAATTAACTGTTAAAGGTTAGTACTATTAGTGGAGCAGCAGCACGCACAATCATGTGTGCTTACGGACTGTATCCCTTGCAGACTGTATTGATATATATTGATATATAATGTAGGAACCAGAATATTGATAACAGAAATAAATGGGGGGAGGGAGGTTTTTTGGGTTGGTGCACTAATTGTAAGTGTATCTTGTGTTTTTTATGTTGATTTAATAAAAAATAAATAAATAAATAAATAAATAAATAAAAACCGATACAGATAATAAAAAAACCGATACCGATAATTTCCGATATATTACATTTTAACGCATTTATTGGCCGATAATATCGGCAGGCCGATATTATCGGACATCCCTAATTACAAGTTAACTGTTGTCTAATTGTGATTAAATTTGATCAATTACAAGTCAATTATGGACAAAATGCAATCATGTGATTATTCTCAATTAATTACAATGTACTTATGGACAAAATGCAATTGATCACGATTAATCACGATTAATCACAAGTTAACAATGGACAAAATGTGATTGTTGGTCTTGTGAATTCATTTGGATTAATTTTAGCAATGGTAGGGGTGCAGAAAAAAACTTGATTCCCATTTGAATCATGATTCGTTTTCACTCCAATTCTAAATCGGTTTGTAAATTTCAAAAAGATAGATTAAAAAAATAAATTTTTAGGAAAATATTTGTTATAAGGATCAATTTTTAATAAGATGTTTGATGTTTGACCAGAAGTTCTAACCTCTTTTGAAAAAGGTACTTTATAATTATACCAGATAGTACGCTGGTTTGAATCAAAAATCGGTTCCGAATCGAATGGTCACCCCAGGAATCAGATTGGGATCCAATGGTTATGTCCCCAAATATTCACACCTGCACGTTTGTGTGTCAGAGTGTTCCCGTGAAGGACATGACGGCGGACGACATGAGCCGCCTGCTGGACTCTCTGGGCTTCTACAAGCGGACCCAGAAGGGGGAGGAAGTCCCGGACCAGTTCCAGCACTTGCCCCTGCTAGTCCCCAGGGACGAGCTCTGACCTGGACAAACGCGTCCCGCCCTCAGCATTCATGACGGATGAGACCTCAAGGCTCCCAAAAAGACCCGGTCCTGTTCCGAAGACCCGCTGGGCCCCGATGCACTTTGTCCGAGGTCTGAATATAAATGTTACACAACAAGCAGACTGGTGTCCCAACTGTGCTTTGTGCTAGCATTCACACGTGCTTTTATACACCAATCATATATTTAAGCTTATTCTTCGTCCTCTCCAGGTTTTCCCTTGACAAATACCAAAAATTCCCAGATTTCCCAGAATTCCAGGTTTTCCAGGACATTCTTCCCCATTCAAAATGAATTGGCCATTTTTTCAAACTTCCACCATTTCCACATTTTTCAACCTGTTTGCACCGTTCCACCTTCAACACATTCCACCATCCTGGAAATTTTAACTTCTTTTTTTCCAAGTTAAAAAAAATTCCAGGATTTTCCAGAATTCCTGGTTTTCCAAAGCCCTATTTCCACCCTTTTTCCTGGAGACTACTCCTTCCACATTTTTCAACCCACTTCAACCGTTCCACCGTCAAAACATTCCTCTTAATCAGGACAAAAGACAAAGTTGTTTTTTTAACTGGAAAAATTCCCGGTTTTCCCGAAATTCCAGGAATTCCGTAATACCATTTCTCAATTCAACATGTTACTACTTTAACATTTCTCGACCGATTTGAAGAATTTCAACACCAACCATTTCAACTCATTCAGCCCGTTCAAGTTTTTTACCATTTAAATTTTCTTTCTTGAAAAATTCCAGGATTTCAGTTCAACTTCAGCATTGGAACATTCACACATTCAAATCTAGTTATTCGTCATCTCCAGATTTTGGCGCGCTCTACCTTCCACATTTTTCACCCGATTCAAACCGTTCCAACTTCAAACTGTTCAGCCTCTTCGGGAATCCCGGGCTGTCCCTTGACATATTCCAAAAATTCCCAGATTTCCCCGAATTCCAGGTTTTCCGGGACATTTTTCCCATTCAAAATGATTTGGCCATATTTCAAACTTCCACCATTTCCACATTTTTCAACCTATTCAAACCATTCCACCTTCAACACATTCCACCATCCTGGAAATGTAAACTTCTCTTTTTCCAAGTTAAAAAAAAAATCATAGGATTTTCCAGAATTCCTGGTTTTCCAAAGCCCTATGTCCACCCTTTTTTCTGGCAACTACTCCTTCCACATTTTTCAACACATTTCAACTGTTCCACCGTCAAAACATTCTTCTTAATCAGGACAAAAAACAAAGTTGTTTTTTGAACTGGAAAAATTCCCCGTTTTCCCAAAATTCCAGGAATTCCGTAATACCATTTCTCAATTCAACATGTTACTACTTCTACATTTCTCGACCGATTTGAAAAATGTAAACACAAACCATTTCAACTCAATCAGCCCATTCAATTTTTAATTTTTTTTACCATTTTCAATAAAATTCCCACTTTTCCCAAAATTCCCATTGAAATCAATGGGACATTCTTCAAAGTTCCACAACTTCCACATTTTTCATCAGATTCAAACTGTTCCAACTTCTAAATATTCAGCCAATTTTGTGTTTACTTCAACAATTCTAAAAAAAAATTCCCGGATTTCCCATAATTAATTAATTTTATTTTTTTTTGCATTTTCCCCATTCAAATCCCCACATTCTACAACCCATTCAAAACATTCCACCTTTGACACATTCCACTATTCTGGAAATTCAAACTACCCTTTTTCCAAGTTCAAAAAAATTCCAGATTTTCCCGAAATTCCCTATTGCCATTTACTACTTCAACATTTCTTGCCCGATTTAAACAATTCCAACACCAACCAATTCAGCTAATTCAGGACATTCATAGTCCTAATTATTTTCAAAAAATCCTGCTTTTCCCAAAACTACCAAATTTCCAGGAAGTTCCCATTGAAATGAATGGGACATTTGTCCAAGTTGCACAATTCCCACATTTTTCCAGCTATTCAAAGCATTCCAACATCAACACATTCCACTCATCCTGGACATTCAAACTAACATTTTCCCAAGTTCCAAACCAAATTCCAGTTTTCCTTGAAATTCAAACTCTTCAACATTCAAACCATTCCAACATTCAAACTAATCTTTCATTCATACCACATTATGTCAGTATTTCAGTTCAACTTCAGCATTGGAGCGTTAGCATTGTCTTTGTTGACTCCCTTTAATCCCGTGTGCGCCTCCTGGTTCGCTAATCCGATTAGCGGCCTGCTTGTTGTCTTCATGCTCGTCCCGGTCTTGGTCTTCCACCATGCCGGTCTTCTACTCGCCTCTGTCAGAAAACCTCCGCGTCGGCCTGGCCCACGTGGGGAGTTCTGTCTGGACCAGCAACAGGACGGCGGAACACTTGGGCAAAGACCACGATGACCACTCTGGTAGGTTCTGTTGTTCGCCTCCACACCATAAAACACTCACCCCGCAGTTTGTGTTTTCTGCTGCCAATCAAAGAAATGCGAGAGAAAAATAGATTGTAAAATAGATTAAAAAATTGGTGAGAAAATGTCAAAAATGTTGCATATTTCAGAGAGAGAAAAAGAATATCTGTGTATTAAAAAAACATTAAAAAGTTGGAGTTGTTCACATTTGAACCAATACAGTACCAATTCCCGGGATACCTGAGAATGGATACCGGTACTCAACGATACCAATTTTTGGTGAAAATTCTATTTTTTAATGTAACATTTAAAAACTATGATTACCATCTTCCATTTGAGTCTCATCTGCAATGCAGTTGCACTTCCAAACCATTAGATGGCAGTACTGTATAGTCTATCTGAACTAGTAAGTAGCTTTTTCCAGGATGCTGAATGTGTCATGTGGAGTCCTAAAAAGTGTTTATACTGTAAGTAGTGTGCGTATCACACAGCTGTTTAAACATACCAGTCATCTTCTTTGTAGTTCTCATTACCAAATTTTGCCATGTCAAATCGCTAATGGTAATTGTAGCCTGTCTACGGCAAATGCAAGAGAAAAATAGATTATAAAATAGATCAAATATATGTTTTCGAAAAAAAAATTTGTGAGGAAAACACATTTATATAATCAAAAATGTTGCATATTTCAGAGAAAAAAACCAATACTTGTTTATTAAAAAAAACATTTAAAAAGTTGTATATTTTCACATTTAAACCAATAGGGTACCAATTACCTGGGAATGGATACCAGTACTCAATCATACCAATTTTCTGTGAAAATTCTATTTTTTATTGTAACATTTAAAAATGAGCTGATTATGATAAATATCTTTGCAATGCAGTTGCACTTCCAAACCATTAGATGGCAGTACTGTATAGTCTATCTGAACTAGTAAGTAGCTTTTTCCAGGATGCTGAATGTGTCATGTGGAGTCCTAAAAAGTGTTTATACTGTAAGTAGTGTGCTGTTTAAACATACCAGTCATCTTCTTTGTAGTTTTTATTACCGAAATTGGAGGTGTTGAAATTGCCATGTCAAATTGCTAATGCTAATTGTAGCCCGTCTAATATATGACTTTTGATACTTTTTGCCAACTTTGGAAAAAGTTGAATAATTTGAAGAGAAAAAAAATTATGTGACCTTTGATGATTTTTGCCAACTTTTTAGAGTTGAATAATTTGAAGAAAAAACAAATATGTGACTTTTGATGCTTTTTGCCAACTTTTAAAAAATGTAGTAATCTGAAGAAGAAAAAAAAAGTGACTTTTGATGCTTTTTGCCAACTTTTTAAAAAGTTGAATAAATTGGGAAAAAAAAGAATGTGAGTTTTGATGCTTTTTGCCAACTTTTTTAAAAGTTGAATATTTGAAGAAAAAAATAATATGTGACTTTTGATGCTTTTTGCCAACTTTTTAAAAGGTTGAATACTTTGAAGAAAAAAAGAATATGTGACTTTTGATGCTTTTTGTCAACTTTGTTAAAAGTTGAATAATTTGAAGTTAAAAAAAATGTGACTTTTGATGCTTTTTGACAACTTTTTAAAAAGTTGAATAATTTGAAGAAAAAAAGAATATATGACTTTTGATGCTTTTTGCCAACTTTTTAAAGAGTTGAATAATTTGAAGAAAAAATGAAAACATATGACTTTTGATGCTTTTGACAACTTTGTAAAAAGTTGAATAATTTGAAGAAAAAAAGAATATATGACTTTTGATGCTTTTTGCCAACTTTTTAAAGAGTTGAAGAATTTGAAGGAAAAAAAAGAATATGTGACTTTTGATGCTTTTTGCCAACTTTTTAAAAAGTTTAATAATTTGAAGAAAAAAAGAACATGTGACTTTTGATGCTTGTTACCAACTTTTAAAAAAGTTGAATAAGTTGGGGGGGAAAAGAATATGTGACTTTTGATGCTTTTTGCCAACTTTTTAAAAAGTTGAATAGTTTGAAGACAAAAATTATATGTGACTTTTGATGGTTTTTGCCAACTTTTTAATAAGTTGAATAATTTGAAGAAAAAAATAATATGTGACTTGATGCTTTTTGCCAACTTTTCTAAAAGTTGAATAATCTGAAGAAAACAGAATATGTGACTTTTGATGCTTTTTGCCAACTTTTTAAAAAGTTGAAGATTTTGAAGAAGAAAATGAATATGTGACTTTTGATGATTTTTTCCAACTTTTTAAAAAGTTGAATAAGTTGGAAAAAAAATTAATGTGAGTTTTGATGCTTTTTGCCAACTTTTTAAAAAGTTGAATAAGTTGAAAAAAAGAATGTGTGACCTTTGATGCTTTTTGCCAACTTTTTAAAAAGTTGAATATTTGAAGAAAAAAATAATATCTGACTTTTAATGCTTTTCGCCAACTTTTTAAAAAGTTGAATATTTGAAGAAAAAAATAATATCTGACTTTTGATGCTTTTTGCCAACTTTTTAAAAAGTTGAATATTTGAAGAAAAAAAGAATATGTGACTTTTGATGCTTTTTGTCAACTTTTTAAAAAGTTGAATAACTTGAAGTAAAAAAAATGTGACTTTTGATGCTTTTTGCCAACTTTTTAAAAAGTTGAATATTTGAAGAAAAAAATAATTTGTGACTTAATGCTTTTTGACAACTTTTTTAAAAGTTGAATAATTTGAAGAAAAAACCAAAACATATGACTTTTGATGCCTTTTGCCAACTTTTTAAAAAGTTGAATAAATTGAAGAAAAAAAAATTATATATAACTTTGGATGCTTTTTGCCAACTTTTTAAAAAAGTTTAATAATTTGAAGAAAAAAAGAATATGTGACTTTTGATGCTACTTTCCAACTTCTTTCTCACACGAGTGTCCTTGCTGTTGCAGGGGTCAACGAGCTGGTGTCTCACCTTCCTCTGCAGATGTTGCTCTACTTCAACATGTTCTACTTCCCCTGCTGGTGGTTCTCCTCCGTCTTCATGCTGCAGTTGAAGGTCAGCTCAGTAACTGCAGCACTTTGCTCCACTTTGAAGGATCGGTCCTGATCGGGTCTTGACTTCCAGTACCAGTACCTCCCGGCGTACTACCAGGGTCTTCTCATCTCGGGCGTGGTCCTCCTGACGCTGGTGGAAGGGCTCAGACTCTACCTGGGTTACCTTGGCAACCTGCAAGAGAAGGTGAGTACTTCCACTGCCGCGCGTGAACGTTGTGTTGAAGTGGCGTCCGTCCTCAGGTCCCGGAACTGTCGGCCTTTTGGCTGCTGACGTTCCTGTTCCAGCTGCCGGTGCTTCTCTTCTTCCTGACGGACGAGGAGATCCTCATCCTGCCTCTGGAGCGGGCCGTGCACGCCCTCTACCTGACCTTCCTACTGGCCCAGATCCTGGCCGCCACCTTGGCGCTCCGGAGGATGACCCGCAAGCTCACTTTGCTCTTCCACCTGCGCCAGCTGGGAAAAGTGGACAGCTTGGGCCAGCGCTCCACGCCCGTGTGCGGCCTGACGTACCGCCGCAGCGTGTTGCCTGTGTCGCCCACCTGTGCCGCTTACCCCTGAACTATATTTGTATTATATTTTTAACGTACAACACAATTTCAACAGCAAAAAGCTGCCAAGGCCTTACTATTGAAATTACTTTGTTTATTATTATTCTCCATTTTTGAGGGCAGTACCTTACTGTGTGTGTGTATATATATATATATATATATATATATATATATATATATATGTTGTGTTCTATTTATTTTTTTTAAATTATCATTTTAATTTATTAATTTCTAGTTCATGTAAGCTTCTCTCAATGGATGTGTGTGTGAGTGGGGGCGGGGGAGGGGGATTGTTTTGTTTTGTTTTGTTTTTTTTTGCTTTGTCTTGTGTGTTTTGTGTTTCCTCTGTTTGTTATATGTTTCGGCTGGTGGTATTTTTGGAAAATAATTAATAAATATATAAATAAAATAAAAAACATGAGCGAATGGCAGAAATACAGTTGACTATTCTTGTAATATATAAGATGTTAATGTTAAAGCAAAATGTTTTTATTTATAAATATTGTTTCAAGTTGTTGTGCAGTGGGGTTTAGATAATAATGTATGGTCTACACTCCGGAGCGGAAGGTGGCGGTAATGTGCCATTAAGCTGAAAAAGAGGTATGTAGTCTTTGCGCATGCGCGTACTGATCCGTCTTCCGGTAGGCCGACCTCTCCTGGAGAGACGCCGAACATAATAGTGTTAAGTTCGCGGTAATTCCTGCTTTTATGGCGTTGTCTTTATTTCGTCTATATCTTGACAAACTACACGTTATCGATTATTATACTCGACGCGTCTCAGTAAATTTTGAAGCGTCTCAGGCTAAGTTAGCTTGTTAGTTAGCTTAGCTGGCTGGCTGCTGACAAAGAGACGCGGAAGTTGTTAACAAACATCGCTAAACAGCAAAGATGTGTGAAGTGCAAATGTTGAGAATGTTGTGGAATCATAGTAATAAAATATTTGTAGTGTTAGAAAACAGGACAGCAGAGTAGGAGGAAGTGTCAACGTCAACAACGACTGGACTTTTCAAGTTGTTACACTGAACAGGTTTGTTTACTTCTTACTCTCATGTACAAATATAATGTACAAATAGTAGAAAAATATAACGTACAAATAGTAAACATATAATGTACACTGCTTGCCTCGAAGCTAGCTTTATAGGCGAGGGCGGACCTACGTCACTTCCGCCTACCAATCCCCTAGCAACCTGACTGGCGTTGAAAACAAACCGTCGCCATTACTCTTTAACCTGTCGACCTACGCTGATTAAACCCGTCATTCTGCCTCCAAAATGCCGAAAAACGGTGTTGTTTTTGGTTGTGCTAACCACAACTGGAAACAGGGAAAACAAAGTTCGTATTTTGTTCTGCCAAAGCGTGATAAAAGCCCACAGAGACGAGACAAATGGCTCGCAGCTTTACACCGGGAAAACCAGAACGGTTCTCCACTCTGGGTTTATTGTTTTTTAAAAACCCAACTGTTAAGTGCAAATTTAAACGAAACCGGTTTTCGAAAATAGCCTATACAGGCTATAGACTATATAGTATATACCGCATGTTATTTTTGTACAACAACAACTTCAGCTGTCGAACGTTATAAGGTACAAATTCAACAAGTACAACATTAGCACGGACGGTATAGCCAAGTTGTGGTTAAGAAGGTGGATTTTTGTTCCTTATATTTACCAGAAACGAAGTGATCCGAACACACGACCCAGGACTTTGGGGGACTCCAGTGAGAACCGTCCTCGTTTTCCCGGTGTAAAGCTGCGAGCCATTTGTCTCGTCTCTGTGGGCTTTTATCACGCTTTGGCAGAACAAAATACGACCTTTGTTTTCCCTGTTTCCAGTTGTGGTTAGCACAAGCAAAAACAACACAGTTTTTCGGCATTTTGGAGGCAGAATGACGGGTTTAATCAGCGTAGGTCGACAGGTTAAAGAGTAATGGCAACGGTTTGTTTTCTTTCTTTTTTTTTTCATTTTATTTTTATTGACATCCAGCATCAGACATTCCTATCCATTACATCATATTCACATACATCTTATATCCGTTGTCTGCCCTAAATGTCCAAATGTTTTTTGTTTATATCCCAACCATACCACCCACCACCCCCCCAAAAAAGAAAGTAACAGCAAAAAAAACAACAACAAAGTAATATCTACAAATACAACAATTAAATAAACAAAAAATAAATAATACATTAATAATAATAATAATCAGAAATAAAATAATTAAAAAATATATATAGACAGATACATATATATATATACATGTACCCACACATACACATATACATACATACATACCTGTACACATAGGGAGTAGGGATGATGTTTGATAAGGAATTATCGAGTTCGAGCCTATTATCGAATCCTCTCATCGAACCGATTCCTTATCGATTCTCTTATCGAGTCCAGATAGGTTGTTGTATATGGAAAAAAACACAATATTTGGTTTAACAAAAGCTCACTTTTATTATATAATAAAAAAATAAAATCTAATAAATAAATAAATATTGACTGTTACCAACCTAAAAAAATAAAATAAAATAAATAAATATTGACTGTTGTTACCCAAAGTATATTAAGTGGGATTTTTCAGAGAAACAAATATATACAGTAACACAAAAACAACCTGTCTCTGTGATCACTATAGGTGTATAAATAATAATATAGTGTTAAATAAAATCAGTCCCTTGGGCACAAAACTGAAAATAATACAGCTCTCCAAAAAGTGCACTTCTGCTGCTATTGGACATAACTGTTTGTTATGATGCTTTGACATTTTTGCACTTTATTTCTTTATTGAAAGAACATTCTATGAAGAGAAAAGTTCTTTGCAAATGTGGTTACAATGCTAATAAATGAAAAGTTAAAGCTAAAAAAAGAAATACACTTTATTGAGTTAACATTATTTCTTTATAGGGGGAAAAATGTTATGAGCTAGAGAATATAACAACTACACTACCCAGCATGCAACGGGAGTTACGAGCATGCGCGGTAGCCCCGAAAAGTGTTGCATGTTGCCACGCTGTGAAAGTAAACGTCAAGAACTCAGCCAACACGCCTCGTCTGCATTATTTATAATTAGACAGACAACACATCCACAGTGTGATTTTGTTTTGTTTACAAGGAAAGAAAAACAAAAGTTAAAAAAGGGAGATATGTTGTATATATATGTATGTGCTGCGGTTGTTTTAAGAACGTTGCGACAGCTGCCGTAAAGGAGGTGCGTTGCTATGTTTCCGGTTGGTCGTAAAAGTGTTGGTCATGTGTTTTACCCTGCAAAAATCTCTCAGTAAAGTTATTCGATGGATTATAGCTTTTGTTTTGAACTTTATTACACCTTGGAGCGCTTTTTCCCCGTCCATTGTTTTCCTGCTTTCGCTATCTGCGCCTAATGACTGAGCTACGTGACGTCATTTATTGTGATGTCCCACGGAGCATTTCTGGTCGGGACGGGATTCGAATAAAGAATCAACTCTTTTCCTTTACTATAGTGGTCTCGATAACGGGTACCGGTTCTCAAAAAGGGATTCGAGTCCGAGGACTCTGTTCTTTTCTTATCAAACAACCGGGAAAACCGGTTTCGAGTATCATCCCTAATAGGGAGTAATCCTTCTTTTTTTTTTTTTTTGAGCAGTACAATCACTAATTCGAAAAATTAAAGTCAGGTTTATGGGGCGTGACATAATTGACCCAGTATGAAGTAAATTTTTCCAATTTATAATTAATAAAGGCAGTTATCTTCTCCATTTCATATATGTCCATTGTGATTTCCATCCATTGCTTCAAAGTTGGGCTATCCTGGGATATCCATTTCCTAGTAATGGTCTTTTTACAGGCCACCAGTTGGATATTCATTAAGTGTTTATCTTTCTTCAGCCAGTCCTGAGGTACATGTCCAAAAAACAAAGTTTTACTTTCAAGGGGTATTTCACGTTTGAAAATATCCTGTAGAGCTTGGTGTATCTCTTTCCGGTAGTCCTTTATGATGGAGCAGTCCCACAAAACATGGTGGTGGTTTGCATTTGAATTCCCACAGTTTCTCCAACAGGCAGGGGAGTTGTTATCATAGTGAGACTTCTGAGAAGGTGTAATAAAAAATCTGATCAAACTTTTCCAGCCAAACTCCCTCCACTTGGGTGAGCTGGTACAAGTCCATTGATATTTCCATATTATTGTCCATTCTTCCTCAGATATAGTTATCCCTCCTTCCTTCTCCCATTTTATTTTAATATATGAAGTTGAATATGGTTTCATATTCAACAGACCCTTATACAAGCATGAAATACTTCTATCAATAGTTTCTGAATTGTAGGCTTTTGTAAACAATTCAATCAAACATATACTCATCTTTGTGACACTTTTCACCTTCATATTAACAAAATGTCGCAACTGCAAATATCGATAGAAGTCTTGGTTTTCTAATATATATGTCCTTTTAATAGTTTCAAAACTATGCATTTTTTCATCTTTCATTACACTACATAAAGCTGTTGTACCCTTAGATATCCAGTCCTTAAATCTTGAGTCTAATTTATTAGGTGTAAACTCTGTATCATAGGCACACCATTTAAGAACTGCAATATCACTCTCGAGTTTGTATTCCTTTATAATCATTTTCCACACTTTAAGGGTCCATTTCACCCATGGGTTATCAGTGTTATTTATGTGGGTCTGTAAATTGCTATCCGCCAGGATTGCTTGTATGGGGATGGAGGGCATTTCTTCTTCAATAATTTTCCATTGAGCAATGTATGACGGGTTGCACCAGCATATCACTGCTCTCATCTGGGCTGCAAAATAATAATCTCGGAGGCAAGGTAAACCCCATCCTCCCTTTTGTTTGACCAATTGTAAAGTTTTGAGACGAACTCTTGGCCTTTTACTTTGCCATATATACCTTGATAGCATTTTGTCCCATTCATTGAATTGGTTTTGGTTCATCTCTATTGGCAGGGTTTGAAATAGGTACAGCAATCTTGGCAGTACATTCATTTTGATGTAATCAATTCTAGAACTAAGGCTAAAAAAAGGAATTAAGTTCCATCTTGCTATGTCATCTTTTATTTTTTTATGTATGGGTAGATAATTGTATTCTGATCATTTTGTTAGATCTTTTGGCAAATTAATGCCCAGGTATTTAAAAGACTCTGTTTGCCATATCAAAGGGTAACTACTTCTGATTCCCCCGGTGGGTTATAATTATATGAGAGTAGATGGGTTTTACCTATATTGATTTTATATCCTGATAGTTGACCATACAGTTGAAATGATTGCATTAATTTAGGGAGCGAGTATGTTGGGTGTCCGATGTAGACCAAAATGTCATCCGCATAGCAGGCCAATTTATACTCTCTTCCTTTCATCATGATTCCCTTAATATCTTCATTTTGTCTGATAGACTGAGCTAATGGCTCCAGATATAATGCAAAGAGTAATGGTGACCATGCACATCCCTGTCTAGAGCCCCTTTCTAGGGTAAAACTGTTTGATAAATATCCATTGACTTTAATCCTAGCAGTAGGATTGTTATATAGTGCCTGTATAGTTTTAATGATTGTATCCTGAAAGCCGAATTTATGTAGAACTCTGTAAAGAAAATTCCAATTAACCGAATCAAAGGCCTTTTCAGCATCCACACTTATAACAATTGCTTCAATGTTTTTTCTTTGTATATGATCCATAATATGTAGTGTCTTTCTTATATTGTCTTGTCGTTGATGTATAAAACCTGTTTGATCATTATGTATCAATATAGGTAAGAAATGTTCTAATCGTTTGGCCATAATGGAAGTAAATAATTTATAATCTACATTGAGAACCGATATTGGCCTGTAAGATCCACATTCAATTATATCCTTGCCTTCTTTTGGTATAGCTGAGATAATTGCCTCTCTCCAACTAAGTGGCGTTTGTGCCTTTTTTAAGACCCAATTCAATGTGGGGAGTAAAACAGGTATTCATTCTTTTTTAAATTCCTTATACCACTCTGCCGTGTAACCGTCTGATCCTGGCGATTTACTTAGTTTAAGCCTATTAATTGCAACTTTTAATTCATTTTCAGTTATTTCTGCAGATATTGTTTGGTTTTGTTTTTCATCTAAAATAGGTAAATCCAGGGAGTTCAGGAAGCTGTCAATTTGGGTTATGCTCCTACTAGAGACCTCAGAGTATAAAGTTTTATAAAAATGTTCGAAGGCTTCCTGAATTTCGTTTGGTTTACTTTTTATCTCTTTTGTTCTTGGATCCCTGATTTTATGAATTGTGTTTTCCGCTATCTTTTTTTTTAGTTTCCAGGCCAATATTTTCATAGACTTAGAGCCACTTTCATAGTGTCTCTGTTTCAAGAACATTAGATTTTTTTGTATTTCTTGTGTGGCCAAACTGTTAATTTCATTCCTAGTATTTCTTATTTCCCTTAATGTATCCTGTGCCAAATCTAGTTTGTGTTTTCTTTCTCATTCTTTTACTTTTTTTATTAAGTCATTTGATTTTGTATTCTCATTTTTTTTCTTAAATGAAGATATTGCTATGATTTTCCCTCTTAAAACAGCCTTCAGGGTGTCCCATAACATGGGAGGCGAAACCTCTCCTGTGTCATTGAACTCCAAGAAGAGATTAATTTCAGATTTAATTTGTGTTTTAAATGATAGGTCATTCAGCAGACTTGAGTTAGTTTCCATGTATTCTTTTTTGCCCTCAGATTAAAGTCAATAGATAGGTATATAGGTGCATGGTCACTTAAATCTATCGTCCCAATTTCACAGGTACATATTTTATCTTTATCCTTTCCAAATGTTAGAAAATAATCTATTCTTGTATAAAGACAGTGTGGCGCAGAGAAATAAGTATAATCCCTTCTGTCTGGAAAAAAGTCTCGCCATATGTCAATTAAGCCTACTTCCTCAAAAAGTGTGTTTACTTATAAAGGGGTTTAACGTTATGTATTTTTGTACTAGATTAATCCAATTTTGGCTGTAGATGTATATTTAAATCCCCACCACAAATCAAAAAACCTTCGGTTTCTGTTACCATAATATTGGTGATTTTTTGGAAGAAATTAATATCACTCCCAGGGGGTGCATAGACATTCAGTAAGGTGATTGGGTTCCCATCCATTGAGTTCAATCAGATTCAGGAGGAACAGTGTGGTTTTCGTCCTGGTCGTGGAACTGTGGACCAGCTCTATACTCTCGGCAGGGTCCTTGAGGGTGCATGGGAGTTTGCCCAACCAGTCTACATGTGTTTTGTGGACTTGGAGAAGGCATTCGACCGTGTCCCTTGGGAAGTCCTGTGGGGAGTGCTCAGAGAGTATGGGGTATCGGACTGTCTGATTGTGGCGGTCCGCTCCCTGTATGATCAGTGCCAGAGTTTGGTCCGCATTGCCGGCAGTAAGTCGGACACGTTTCCAGTGAGAGTTGGACTCCGCCAAGGCTGCCCTTTGTCACCCATTCTGTTCATAACTTTTATGGACAGAATTTCTAGGCGCAGTCAAGGCGTTGAGGGGATCTGGTTTGGTGGCTGCAGGATTAGGTCTCTGCTTTTTGCAGATAATGTGGTCCTGATGGCTTCATCTGGCCAGGATCTTCAGCTCTCGCTGGATCGGTTCGCAGCTGAGCGTGAAGCGACTGGGACGAGAATCAGCACCTCCAAGTCCGAATCCATGGTTCTCGCCCGGAAAAGGGTGGAGTGCCATCTCCGGGTTGCGGAGGAGACCCTGCCCCAAGTGGAGGAGTTCAAGTACGTCGGAGTCTTGTTCACGAGTGAGGGAAGAGTGGATCGTGAGATCGACAGGCGGATCGGTGCGGCGTCTTCAGTAATGCGGACGCTGTATCGATCCGTTGTGGTGAAGAAGGAGCTGAGCCGGAAGGCAAAGCTCTCAATTTACCGGTCGATCTACGTTCCCATCCTCACCTATGGTCATGAGCTTTGGGTTATGACCGAAAGGACAAGATCACGGGTACAAGCGGCCGAAATGAGTTTCCTCCGCCGGGTGGCGGGTCTCTCCCTTAGAGATAGGGTGAGAAGCTCTGCCATCCGGGGGGAGCTCAAAGTAAAGCCGTTGCTCCTCCACATGGAGAGGAGCCAGATGAGGTGGTTCGGGCATCTGGTCAGGATGCCACCCGAACGCCTCCCTAGGGAGGTGTTTAGGGCACGTCCGACCGGTAGGAGGCCACGGGGAAGACCCAGGACACGTTGGGAAGACTATGTCTCCCGGCTGGCCTGGGAACGCCTCGGGATCCCCCGGGAGGAGCTGGACGAAGTGGCTGGGGAGAGGGAAGTCTGGGCTTCCCTGCTTAAGCTGCTGCCCCCGCGACCCGACCTCGGATAAGCGGAAGAAGATGGATGGATGGATGGATGGATGGATGGGTTCAATAGCCCATTAACATTAAACGATACACATTTTACTTTGTCACTAACCATATGTATTTACTTGTAAGTATACCAATAAAATATTCAAAATGAAACCTAGCAAGTCTACTCCCATAACGAAAAAATTGAAATAGCAAATAAAACAAAGCAAAATAACTAAAAAAAATGGAAAAAGAACAGAAGAAAAAAGAAAAGTGTAGTTCCAAGGCAGGGGTCTCTAATAGATGACCCTGAGTTAAGCTAGATAAAACGTCTAGCTGTGGGGGAAATCCTCTCCCAACTATGGGCTGAGGGCCCCCATCGTGGCACTTGGTAGAAAGAGAAAAAAAATCTCTGTTCATTACATAGATACATCCCTCATTTGTATTTTTTCTCATCTCGCTGGGGTTATTATATAAACGCAAATGTCATAGAATGAATTTAAAGTCACCTGTTTTGGTTCTGTTCATCTTACCAGCACTTTAAGACGTCAGTCAAAATGAACAGGTCCTCCGGAGAAGGCGATGATTATCTTCTGAAGGCTTGCAGTCTCTCCTTGATGCTTTTCTCTGGCTCCTCACCTGTCCCCTCCCGGCTCCTTCCTCCCATGGTCTCCCAGGCGGAGCGGGACAGCTGATCCAGCAGGCTCTCTCTCGGCGTAATCACGCTGACTGGCAGTCCTCTGTCCTTCATGTCTTTTGTCGCCTCCTTTGCTGTCTGGTACAGCTGCATGCCGTCCTCATAAAACACTCGTAATTTGGCCGGGAACGGAGTCTGGAAGCGGATATTTCTTTGCTTTAACACTCGCTTGGCTTCAGCATATTCTTTCCTCTTTTGCAGGACTGCTGGGGGGTAATCCTGGTCAAAGTATATTTGTCTCCCGTTCAGAAAAATCTTCTTCTTTCCCCAGGCTTTACGTATGACATCTTCTTTCATCCTGTAGCGGAGGAATTTGACTATGGGTGAGGGCGGACCTACGTCACTTCCGCCTACCAATCCCCTAGCAACCGGGAATTTGTTGAAAACAAACCAGCTCACAGCGAACACAGCATTGACAGAAAAAGCATTTAACGAGCGTTGTGGCTCGGAAGTCGGCGTTAAATCCTTCATTTACGCATTTTTACTTATTCGCATATCATGTGAAAAAACGAAAATGTATTATTTGCGTCAGACTCGTCTCAGTGAACTTTAAAGCTTCTCAGGCTTAGCTTAGCTTGCTAGTTAGCTTAGCCTGCGCGCTACTAAGAAAGAGACGCGGAAGTTATCAACAACAAGATCAAGTGTTAGTGTATAAAATATTGAGAGTAATAAGGAATAAGGAAAAAACCATATATAAGTCGCACTGTAGTATAAGTCGCATTTTTTGGGGAAATGTATTTGATAAAAGCCAACAGCAAGAATAGACATTTGAAAGGCAATTTAAAATGTCTAAAGAATAGTGAACAACAGGCTGAATAAGTGTACGTTATATGAGGCATAAATAACCAACTGGTATGTTAACGTAACATATTATGGTAAGAGTCATTCAAATAACTATAACATATAGAACATGCTATACGTTTACCAAACAATCTGTCACTCCTAATCGCTAAATCCCATGAAATCTTATACGTCTAGTCCAGGGGTGGGCAATTAATTTTTACAGGGGGCCGCATGAGCAACCCGAGCACTGCTGGAGGGCCACATCGACAATATTTCAATTAAATTTTGCTCAATATTATTTTTTATATATACCGTAAGATAAATAATAATAATTAATAATAATAGTAATACTTCAACATAGTGTGTGTAACAGCATTCCATGACTAATATAAATAAATTAACATTAATAATAAATGACAGTAAAATAAGCACACGTATGACTGAGGAGTCATAGTGTGACTTTGTGTGGTGTTTGAGTTGTCCGACTTTTTGTGTGGCCATAAACGCACCAGTGGTTTAGTGCTATGCGTGTTGGTGACAGATGACAAGTTGGTTTTGACCTGGTTTGTACGGCAGAAAATGACTAGTTTTTCCAGATAGAATTGTTTTACTCATGTTTTTGGTGTGGTTATATCCGAATATAAACAGTTTTGCTCAATAAAGTGATGGATATAATTCCTGTCCTCGAAGCATCTCGATAGACGTTACAATAATTGAACGGTGTTCAATTGAACGGTGTTGACGAACACCGTTAGGGCCGCTTGTTGTCACTGTCACTCAGAGTTGCATTGCAAAATTACATAGAATAAATATGTTTATATTGTTTAGAATTCAGATGGGATTTGATTTGGTGCGCGGTGTATATTTGCTGCGCGCAGCGGACGTTTGAGCAGTGCGCAATTGCGCAGGCGCGCACCTTAGAGGGAACGTTGCTTGGCAGTCCATGTCTTGTTGAAAACACGCCATTCTTCATCAACTTTTCTCTTTTTAGCGTCTCGGGTGTAAACCGTGCATCACTTGTCGCTGCATGTGCACCTTCACTCGCAGGTTACACACGGACACACGCCCATAAATAATACTTTTCAAAATAAAAGCAGCACAGTTGTATTGTGCACACGACATAGATGTTTTTTCAACTTTATTTTGTGATTGCAGCTGTTCACATTCACTCACAATCACACACACGCATACGTCCACACGGAAGTAATACAAATAACGATTTTCAAAACAAAAGCAGCACCGTTGTATTGCACACTCGACATAGATACTTTTTAAAATTTATTTTGTAATTTATAATTGGCCTCACGCGGGCCGGACAAGGACGCACAAAGGGCCGCAGAATGCCCAGGTCTGGTCTAGTCTCTTACGTGAATGAGATAAATAATATTATTTGATATTTTACGCTAATGTGTTAATTTCACACATAAGTCGCTCCTGAGTATAAGTCGCACCCCCGGCCAAACTATGAAAAAAAATGCGACTTATAGTCCAAAAAATACGGTATTCTAACAAGTACCGTATGTCGTATTTGACTGAGCAAAGCTGGACTTTTCTAAAGCATGTGTTTGTTTTCTCGTGTCCTGCAGACGTCTGTGGAAAAACATCTTCTCCCTGAGCAGCAGGAGCGATCCTCTGAGATGGAGCAGGAGCCACAGCCACCCCACATTAAAAAGGAAGAGGAGGAGCTACAGCTCCCTCAAATTAAAGCAGAAGAGGAGCCGCAGCACTGCCATATCAATAAAGAGTATGGGCCACAACTCTCTCACTTTAAAAAGGAAAAAGAGGAGGAACTACAGCCCCCTCAAATTAAAGCAGAAGAGGAGCCGCAGCACTGCCATATCAAAAGGGAATACGGGCCACAACTCTCTCACTTTAAAAAGGAAAAAGAGGAGGAACTCACCCCAGAATTTAAAAGGGAAGACGACAAGCACCAAATTAAAGAAGAGGAGGAGTCACCGGCCCCTCAGATCAAAGTAGAAGAGGCGAAACCAGAGCCACCTTGCAATAAAGAGAAAGGGTTAACAAAGAAGAGGATGAGCCACAGCCCCTGCACACTAAAGAGGAAGAGGAGGAGCCACAAAGGCGGAAGTAAGAAGAAGGGAGAGGCGGAGCTTCCAGCTGATGGAGACCACCATCTCTTAGCTCCACTCTCAGGTAGTGAGGACACCACCTATGATGATGATGATGACTGTAAATATAAAACATGTTCTTACTGTCATAAACCTTTCAATAAGCCCAGTCATCTCAAAATACACCTGAGAACGCACACTGGAGAGAAACCCTTCGTCTGCTCCATTTGCAGCAAAGGTTTCTCCCAAAAAGGAAACTTGACAACCCACAGCAAAATACACACCGGTGAGAAACCCTACATCTGTTCAGTCTGTGGTAAAGGTTTCGTCCAAAGCAGCGTTTTGAAAGCGCACATGAAAATACACACCGGAGACCAACCGTTCTCGTGCTCGGTGTGTAGTAAGAGGTTCTCCCAGAAAGCAGGTCTGGTCAAACACACCAGTGTTCACAGCGAGGAAAAAAACTTTACATGTTCGGTCTGTGGTAAAGGCTACGTCCAAAAGTGTGACTTGAAAAAACACGTGAAAACGCACACCGGGGACAAACCTTTCAAATGCCTCGTCTGCGCTAAAGGTTTTGTACAAAAAGGCGATCTGAAATTACACATGAGGACGCACACGGGAGACAAACCCTTCGCCTGCTTCGTTTGCGGCAAAAGGTTCTCCCAGAAAGGAAATTTGATGGCGCACGCCAGAATGCACACCGGGGAAAAACCATTCACGTGTTCATTCTGCGGCAGAGGTTTTGCACAAAACTGCGATTTGAAAGTGCACACCAGAATACACACCGGTGAGAAAGTGCTGAGTTGCAGCGTGTGTGACGAAACGTTCTCCAGTAAGTACCAGTTTAAGAAACACGGGTGTGCTGGTGGGAAATGCACTGTCGAAACTTTGACTTGCTAACATCAAGACTTGTGGTTTTATTTCAGGCAAGAATGTGCATTAATATACAAAACCCGTTTCCATATGAGTTGGGAAATGGTGTTAGATGTAAATATAAACGGAATACAATGACTTGCAAATCCTTTTCAAGCCATATTCAGTTGAATATGCTACAAAGACAACATATTTGATGTTCAAACTCATAAACATCTTTTTTTGTTGCAAATAATCATTAACTTTAGAATTTGATGGCAGCAACACGTGACAAAGAAGTTGGGAAAGGTGGCAATAAATACTGATAAAGTCATCAAACACTTATTGGGAACATCCCACAGGTGAACAGGCTAATTGGGAACAGGTGGGTGCCATGATTGGGTATAAAAGCAGATTCCATGAAATGCTCAGTCATTCACAAACAAGGATGGGGCGAGGGTCACCACTTTGTCAACAAATGCCTGAGCAAATTGTTGCACAGTTTAAGAAAAACCTTTCTCGACCAGCTATTGCAAGGAATTTACCATCTACGCTCCGTAATATCATCAAAGGCTTCAGAGAATGTGGAGAAATCACTGCACGTAAGCCGCTAAGCCCGTGACCTTCCATCCCTCAGGCTGTACCGCATCAACAAGCCACATCGGCGTGTAAAGGATATCACCACATGGGCTCGGGAACACCTCAGAAACCCACTGTCGGTAACCACAGTTGGTCGCTACATCTGTAAGTGCACGTTAAAACTATCCTATGGCGTCGATCCAGATTTGAAAGGACTGTTGGCGTCGATATCAGAGCACAGTCAAAGAGGCAAAAAGAGAACATTTGGCAAACATTATTGCCTCAAATAGTCTTGACCCTCGTGTTTTATTCAAAACCATTGACTCTGTTCTTAACGCCCCTCAGCCTACATGTTTGGAACCCTCCTCTGAATTGTGCGATGCCTTTTTAAAGTATTTTATTGATAAGATGGCCACAACGAGGGCTCTCGTCGCTGTTCCGACCTCTGACCCTTCTGTCCCGTTTAACTACTCTGCTGTTTTTAATCAGTTTGAGCAAGTGACTCTGCGGCAGTTACAAGAGTTAACCAATCCTATGAAGCCCTCAGGTTCCCCCCATGATGCTGTCCCTCCTACATTTTTTAAAGAAGTGTTTTCTTGCACAGGGCAGCCTGTTCTTAACATTTTAAATAGCAGTCTGTTTTCTGGTGTGGTTCCTACCAGTTTTAAACACGCCGTGGTTCAACCGCTTTTAAAGGAACCTGGGGCCGTACTTATCAAGCTTCTTAGAGTGCCATTTTACACTTAAGTCCTGAGAATTTGCGAAATTTAGTCCTACTCTCAAACTTAAGAATAAAAGCTTTTTATCAACGTTCTTAAGTCTAAGAATCACTCCTACTCTCCACGATATTTAAGAGACCTTCAGAGGTGTCTTAAGTGGTTAGGAGTTGCCAGCAGGGGATGGCACTGAGGCGAGAGAGACGTGCGCGAACATTCAGGGAACGGAACAATGTTTTGTTTTTTTTGATGACGAGCAGCTGATCAAACGGTATCGTTTAGACAGAGCGGATATTATTTTTGTCACAGATTTAATACTTTTCGATTCCTTGTTGATTTCTGCATGTGTCTTCAGTGGGCTAGTATATATAGAGCCACCCACACCAGTTTCAAATTAGTTGCCTAATTAATGAATTGGAAAGAAAATGTTATGACAGTAGCGTATGTGTGTGGCCGTGAGGTGAGTGACGTCAGTGAGTGTGTGGGCGAGAGAAGAGAGGGAGCGGTAGCGTGAGTGCCAGCGGGGACTAGTTTGTTTTGTATTATTTTGTAGTTTATTGTCAAAATATACACTCCCATTGTCCACTTAAATATTTCCAAGATATTTCTTTATTCTTAGACAACGGATTCCCTTCCGTGATTGGTCATTTCTATGGACACAGAAATGACGTCACCTAAAATTGCGTTTACGGCACATAGTAATGTCGTAATTCAGCTCTGAGTGTGACACTTAAGATTCAGTCCTACACTTCGCTGAAAGTGTGAGTAAGACGCTTGATAACTAACTTTTAAGTACAGCTTTCAGCGAAGAATTTATTTACTCTTAAGTCAACTCTTAGCAGACTTCTTAGGAGTAATTCTGAGAAGCTTGATAAGTACGGCCCCTGGTCTGGACAGTTCCGTTTTAGCCCATTTTAGACCCATTTCTAAGCTGCCTTTTCTCTCAAAAATCTTGGAGAAGATTGTTTTTACCCAGTTAAACACTTTTTTAGAGGACTCTGATATTTTAGAAGTCTTTCAGTCTGGGTTTAAACCCCTCCGTAGTACTGAGTCAGCATTATTAAGGGTTTTTAATGACATCTTTCGAGCAACAGACTTAGGTGATCATGTGATTTTAGTTTTACTGGATCTAACAGCAGCATTTGATACATAATATTTGAATTAACCGCCTACAGCATCAAGTGGGCATCTGTGGTACTGCCCTGAGTTGGCTGAAGTCATATTTGACTAACAGGACCTTCACTGTAAATGTTGCTGGTTCTGAATCCTCTGTTGCTCCCTTAACATGTGGGGTCCCACAAGGCTCAGTTTTAGGACCACTGCTCTTTTCTGTTATTTACTTCCCCTGGGCTCAATGTTAAAGGCCTACTGAAAGCCACTACTAGCGACCACGCAGTCTGATAGTTTATATATCAATGATGAAATCTTAACATTGCAACACATGCCAATACGGCCGGGTTAACTTATAAAGTGACATTTAAAACTTCCCGGGAAATATCCGGCTGAAACATCGCGGTATGATGACGTATGCGCGTGACGAAGTCCGAGTAACGGAAGTTATGGTACCCCGTAGAATTCTATACAAAAAGCTCTGTTTTCATTTCATAATTCCACAGTATTCTGGACATCTTTTGCAATTTTTTTAATGAACAATGAAGGCTGCAAAGAAGACAGCTGTAG
The DNA here is from genome assembly GCF_033978785.1 of Entelurus aequoreus. Classification (NCBI taxonomy): domain Eukaryota; kingdom Metazoa; phylum Chordata; class Actinopteri; order Syngnathiformes; family Syngnathidae; genus Entelurus; species Entelurus aequoreus. The sequence continues at coordinate 2,576,553 of NC_084747.1, forward strand.
GTGGGATCGGTGTATTAGCAGCGGACTACAGAAACGCAACCAGGAGGACTTTGTTGGACCGCTAGCCGCGCTAGCCGCCGACCTCACCTTGACTTCCTACGTCTCCGGGCCGCCAAACGCATCGGGTGAAGTCCTTCGTCCTTCCGCCGATCGCTGGAACGCAGATGAGCACGGGTGTTGATGAGCAAATGAGGGCTGGCTGGCGTAGGTGGAGAGCTAATGTTTTTAGCATAGCTCTGTGCGGTCCGGTTGCTAAGTTAGCTTCAATGGCGTCGTTAGCACAGCATTGTTAACCTTCGCCAGCCTGGAAAGCATTAACCGTGTATTTACATGTCCACGGTTTAATAGTATTGTTGATTTTCTATCTATCCTTCCAGTCAGGGGTTTATTTCTTTTGTTTCTATATGCAGTTAAAGCAAAATGCTATCACGTTAGCTCGGTAGCTAAGTGTGTCACCGATGTATTGTCGTGGAGATAAAAGGCACTGAATGTCCATTTCGCGTTCTCGACTCTCATTTTCAAGAGGATATAGTATCCAAGGTGGTTTAAAATACAAATCTGTGATCTACAATAGAAAAAGAAGAGAGTGTGGAATCCAATGAGCCAGCTTGTACCTAAGTTACGGTCAGAGCGAAAAAAGATACGTCCTGCACTGCCTCTCTAGTCCTTCACTGTAACGTTCCTCATCTACGAATCTTTCATCCTCGCTCAAATTAATGGGGTAATCATCACTTTCTCGGTCCGAATCCCTCTCGCTCCATTGTAAACAACGGGGAATTGTGAGGAATACTAGCTCCTGTGACGTCACGCTACTTCCGGTACAGGCAAGGCTTTTTTTATCAGCAAGCAAAAGTTGCGAACTTTATCGTCGATTTTCTCTACTAAATCCTTTCAGCAAAAATATGGCAATATCGCGAAATGATCAAGTATGACACATAGAATGGATCTGATATTCCCGTTTAAATTTAAAAAAATCATTTCAGTAGGCCTTTAAGAAAGCATGGTATTTGTTTTCATTCTTATGCTGATGACACACAAATGTATTTTCCGTTAAAGAGAAATCATGCCTCTTCAATACAGCCACTACTTGCTTGTCTTGATGACATCAAGGCCTGGATGGCCCTAAACTTCTTAAACTTCAATGAAAAGAAGACAGAAGTAATAGTGTTTGGACCTAGTGGTACCTGTGAGCTTCCCCCTGTTGGCTTTGTACATTAAAGGCCTACTGAAATGATTTTTTTTTTATTCAAACGGGAATAGCAGATCCATTCTATGTGTCATACTTGATCATTTCGCGATATTGCCATATTTTTGCTGAAAGGATTTAGTAGAGAAAATCGACGATAAACTTCGCAACTTTTGCTCGCTGATAAAAAAAAGCCTTGCCTGTAGCGGAAGTAGCGTGACGTCACAGGAGCTAGTATTCCTCACAATTCCCCGTTGTTTACAATGGAGCGAGAGAGATTCGGACCGAGAAAGTGATGATTACCCCATTAATTTGAGCGAGGATGAAAGATTCGTGGATGAGGAACGTTACAGTGAAGGACTTGAGAGGCAGTGATGGACGTATCTTTTTTCGCTCTGACCGTAACTTAGGTACAAGCTGGCTCATTGGATTCCACACTCTCCTTTTTCTATTGTGGATCACGGATTTGTATTTTAAACCACCTGGGATACTATATCCTCTTGAAAATGAGAGTCGAGAACGCGAAATGGACATTCAGTGCCTTTTATCTCCACGACAATACATCGGCGAAATGCTTTAGCTACGAGCTAACGTGATAGCATCGTGCTTTAACTGCATATAGAAACAAAAAAAATAAACCCCTGACTGGAAGGATAGATAGAAAATCAACAATACTATTAAACCGTGGACATGTAAATACACGGTTAATGCTTTCCAGGCTGGCGAAGGTTAACAATGCTGTGCTAACGACACCATTGAAGCTAACTTAGCAACCGGACCGCACAGAGCTATGCTAAAAACATTAGCTCTCCACATACGCCAGCCAGCCCTCATTTGCTCATCAACACCCGTGCTCACCTGCGTTCCAGCGATCGGCAGAAGGACGAAGGACTTCACCCGATGCGTTTGGCGGCCCGGAGACGTAGGAAGTCAAGGTGAGGTCGGCGGCTAGCGCGTCTGCTCTCCAACAAAGTCCTCCTGGTTGTGTTGCTGTAGTCCGCTGCTAATACACCGATCCCACCTACAACTGTCTTCTTTGCAGCCTTCATTGTTCATTAAACAAATTGCAAAAGATGTCCAGAATACTGTGGAATTATGAAATGAAAACAGAGCTTTTTGTATAGGATTCTACGGGGTACCATAACTTCCGTTACTCGGACTTCGTCACGCGCATACGTCATCATACCGCGACGTTTCAGCCGGATATTTCCCGGGAAATTTAAAATGTCACTTTATAAGTTAACCCGGCCGTATTGGCATGTGTTGCAATGTTAAGATTTCATCATTGATATATAAACTATCAGACTGCGTGGTCGCTAGTAGTGGCTTTCAGTAGGCCTTTAAACTGTTTTTAACTTTTTTAACTGTTTTTAACTTTTAACTGATTTTTATTTAACAAAGTGTTCTTAGGGTAATTTTGTATTTGCTTTTTTTAATGTGTATTTTACTTCTGTTTTAAATTTTATTTTTTAGTCTGTCCTTTGCCTTTATTTCTTTGTGGTGTACAGCCCTTTGTTTTTCAACTGTGGTTGTTTTTAAAGGGCTTTATAAACAAAGTTGGTATGGTATGGCAAGGCGAAAACCGTTTATCAACAACACCCAGAAACGCCGTCGGCTTCGCTGGGCCTGAGCTCATCTAAGATGGACTGAGACAAAGTGGGAAAGTGTTCTGTGGTCTGACGAGTCCACATTTCAAATTGTTTTTGGAAACTGTGGACGTCGTGTCCTCCGGACCAAAGAGGAAAATAACCATCCGGATTGTTCTAGGCGCAAAGTGTAAAAGCCAGCATGTGTGATGGTATGGGGGTGTATTAGTGGCCAAGACATGGGTAACTTACACATCTGTGAAGGCACCATTAATGCTGGAAGGTACATACAGCTTTTGGAGCAACATATGTTGCCATCCAAGCAACATTACCATGGACGCCCCTGCTTATTTCAGCAAGACAATGCCAAGCCACGTGTTACATCAACGTGGCTTCATAGTAAAAGAGTGCGGGTACTAGACTGGCCTGCCTGTAGTCTAGATATGTCTCCCATTGAAAATGTGTGAAGCCTAAAATAGCACAAGGGAGACCCCCGGACTGTTGAACAACTTAAGCTGTACATCAATCAAGAATGGGAAATAATTCCACCTGAGAAGCTTCAAAAATGTGTCTCCTCAGTTCCCAAACCTTTACTGAGTGTTGTTAAAAAAGGAAAGGCCATGTAACACAGTGGTGAACATGCCCTTTTCCAACTATTTTGGCACGTGTTGCAGCCATGAAATTCTAAGTTAATTATTATTTGCAAAAAAAAAAAAAAGTTTATGAGTTTGAACATCAAATATGTTGTCTTTGTAGCATATTCAACTGAATATGGCTTGAAAATGATTTGCAAATCATTGTATTCTGTTTATATTTACATCTAACACAATTTCCCAACTCATATGGAAACGGGGTTTGTATTTAGACCACAACGAACCCACTAATGAGCTAAAGCTACATCATATATTGTGTTACTCTCAGAGTATGTTTTTGTTAGGCTGCAGAAATAGATTTAAGATAAGTGTCTCATTTGAAAAAAATACATATTTAAAAAAGAAATGATGGGTGTCAGTGCGTATTTCATTGCAATGACAGAAGGGTGAAAGTGGTAGAAAATGTGGTGATAATACTCTGATTTTTTTTTTTTAATCCACCCAATATTCATTTTTTATATTCTCGTTCACTTTTACTCCTAAGTAAGCGATTTTTTTTTAATACAAAACATTAAAAAATCAGCGGAACATGACGTCAGAAGGCTACGTCCTGAAAAAGAAAAACAGGAAATGACGTTTACCTTCGCGCATGCGTGGAACGATCGTGTCTTTCTGTACGGATGGAGTAGTCGTGACCATGACAAAAATGTGGCGATAATACTCTCTAAATGTTTCTTTTTTAAATCCACCCCATGTTCATGTTTTTATTGTTGTTCACTTTTACTCCTAATCAAGCGATTTTTTTAAGACAAAACATTAATAAAATATTGTAGCGACTGGCTACGGGGTGTTAGCCAATGGCTTGGGCTGTGGGGCGGGACTTCCGGGAGAGTGGAGGAAGTGACGTAGATGTTGGAAGGGGGAGTTCGAGTTTTGCCGGGAAAGAGGATAGACACACATTGGAGCTGTTGTGTGGTTAAACTGCATCTTGCACAATAAAGACAAGACAAACAAAGAAGTCGTACGAGCCTACATTCTTTGCTACAATATCCATAGACATCGAATTTGTATAGAAATACAAATTGTAATAATATACACATCCTTTAATTATTATCTGTATAGTGATTTGTGTACCAAATAGTATCTAAAAATGTCATACGTGAATTCATAAAAGACTAAATCATAGATTGATTGATTTTATTATTTGTTGACCATCAAGTACTTCCGGTTATTTATTTTTTTACTTTCTAAAAACTACAAGTGGAGTACAAAACCATGTGCAACTGCATGAAAACCCGCTAGATGGCGACCTCGGTCAGCTAACGAAATACAATGCTTTAAACGCAGAACACACATGACAAATCGGTGTTTTATTCCACAATTTTTTAACAGAGCGAATCATGTTAAACAATCTTAGAACACGGATGAATTACCGAGTCAAAAACAAAAGCAATGAATACGTGTTTTTTTTCATATTAATGCGCCGTAAGGGCGAGGCAATGGGACTACGTTTTATAGCGGAGGAGAAGCAGAATCATAATTTACGGCGTTGTTGGGCGGAAGTTGATTAAGGAAGTTTAGTTCATTTCGGTAATATAATTTGTATTTAGCAACGTTAGCCAGTTGAATAGATAGCTTATGTTCTCGTTTGTTAAAGTTATCTTAAACCGTAATAGCTCAATTTATTAAGCTCATTTAGAAAGTTTAAACTTGATCTGCTGTTGGCAAAGGCAACCGTGTAAACCGCTTGTTTAACGGTGTGTTTACTATTATTAAGATGCTAGCAGACGGCGTAAAGGATTTAAACTAACGGGTAAGTAAAATAGGTCAATTTAGCAACAGGTAACCTACACCTGTGCTGCTATAAAGTGACTTTAACGTTAGCCTAGGTGCGGGCATAGACATCTTCTAAGAGTACGCAGCATGGTGCGCTACTGCCTACTGGCGCTGACGAGACGCGGGGCCGCCATCTTGGAGTGGTGATCCACTCCACTCAGTGCAATTCATTTGGCAGGAGCAATGAACTGTCAGCGCATTTCATTCATCTTACCTCACTGAATACCACTGATTTTCACGCGCTTTTTTGTCATACGTGTAGCTATGATAAAGGACACATGTTTTATTATTCATAGTTTTTGATTTGATTGATTGAAACTTTTATTAGTAGCTTGCACAGTTCAGTACATATTCCGTACAATTGACCACTAAATGGTAACACCCCAATAAGTTTTTCAACTTGTTTAAGTCGGGGTCCACGTATTCAATTCATGGTACAAATATATACTATCATCGTAATACAGTCATCACACAAGTTAATCATCAGAGTATATACATTGAATTATTTGAATGATTAGGTTATATATACATGCGTATTGATCCTACATAAACAATGTATGAATACATTAGATATCTATACATCTTATAGACTGTATCTCTGTTGCTGAGTTTATTCTGTCTTGACACTTTGTATTGATATTTTGTATTACATTATTCCCTTAAATTATCATGTTTACAGTGATTGTTTTATATGTATTTTTTACGTATGTCGCTTTGGATAAAAGCGTCTGCCAAATACTTCAACGTAAACATATATAAACACCTGAAAGTCTTTGAATCAGCTAAAACCACCAATCTGTTTCACTGGATTCAGAATAAAACCAAATTCTGTCTTACCCAACAATGTTAGTATTTGAATATTGTTACTTGAAGACTTATTCCTGGTTACAATTATACTGTTAAAGTATTGTCTTATACACTGTATGACTGCAAGCTAACCAATGCTGACATGCTATTTGGGCTAGCTGTATGTACATAGTGCATCATTGTGCAATTTAATTTCCTTTACTTATGTCCTCTGTGTATTTAAGTTATATTTGTCATACATTATCTGTATGTAATATTGGCTGCATTTCTCATAGTTGTTTGCGTGCCATGTTGTTCCAGACCACAGCAAACGTTACCCAGCTTGCAAAGATTGTAATAAATCCATTAGAGGAAGACAGCCTGCCGTTTCCTTAAACTTGGACACACACATCTATACCTTTGGTCATTATAAGCCAGTAATATCCAGGATTTCCTCATCCTGTGAGAAGCCTCCATTTTACTAATGAGTTCCAGTGTTGCAAAAATGCGTAGAATAAAAATTAAAATACAACATTAATGTCAATGAAGACTTGCGTCAGCCTTTGATAGTAGGCTAATACAGCTAATATAGACACTTACATCATGTGTTGCCTTCATTATAACACTTATATAAGGCTTTTGTTTTTTGGCGGCTCCAGACAGATGTATTTTTGGTCCAATGTGGCTCTTTCAGCATTTTGGGTTGCCGACCCCTGGTCTAGTTAGCTAACATATATTACCTTCCTACACAATCTGGACTGTGGTCCTAACTTTTACCCCCTGTTGGCTTTTACAATCTTTATCTTCATCATTTATTTAAACTTTATTTTATTCAAGTATGACATTTTTAAAGGCCTACTGAAATGATTTTTAAAAAAAATTTAAACGGGGATAGCAGATCCATTCTATGTGTCATACTTGATCATTTCGCGATATTGCCATATTTTTGCTGAAATATCCTCTTGAAAATGAGAGTCTAGAACGCGAAATGGACATTCACAGTGACTTTTATCTCCACGACAATACATCGGCGAAGCACTTTAGCTACGGCGCTAACGTGATAGCATCGTGCTTAAATGCAGATAGAAACAAAAGAAATAAACCCCTGACTGGAAGGATAGACAGAAAATCAACAGTACTATTAAACCATGGACATGTAAATACACGGTTAATGCTTTCCAGGCTGGCGAAGCTTAACAATGCTGTTGCTAACGACGCCTTTGAAGCTAACTTAGCAACGGGACCTCACAGAGCTATGCTAAAAACTTTGCCGCTCCACCTACGCCAGCCAGCCCTCATCTGCTCATCAACACCCGTGCTCACCTGCGTTCCAGCGATCGACGGCGCGACGAAGGACTTCACCCGATCATCGATGCGGTCGGCGGCTAGCGTCGGATAGCGCGTCTGCTATCCACCTCAAAGTCCTCCTGGTTGTGTTGCTGCAGCCAGCCGCTAATACACCGATCCCACCTACAGCTTTCTTCTTTGCAGCCTCCATTGTTCATTAAACAAATTGCAAAAGATTCACCAACACAGATGTCCAGGATACTGTGGAATTTTGCGATGAAAACAGAGCTTTTTGTATTGGATACAATGTGTCCCAATACTTCCGTTTCAACTAGGGATAAATGTGTTAAAATGTAATATCGGAAATTATCGGTATAGGTTTTTTTATTATCGGTATCGTTTTTTTTTTGTTTTTAAAAAAAAAATAAATCAACATAAAAAACACAAGATACACTTACAATTAATGCACCAACCCAAAAAACCTCCCTCCTCATTCACAAAAAAGGGTTGTTTCTTTCTGTTATTAATATTCTGGTTCCTACATTATATATCAATATATATCAATACAGTCTGCAAGGGATACAGTCCGTAAGCACACATGATTGTGCGTGCTGCTGCTCCACTAATAGTACTAACCTTTAACAGTTAATGTTACTCATTTTCATTAATTACTAGTTTCTATGTAACTGTTTTTATATTGTTTTACTTTCTTTTTTATTCAAGAAAATGTTTTTAATTTATTTATCTTATTTTATTTTACAATTTTTTTTAAAAAGTACCTTATCTTCACCATACTTGGTTGTCCAAATTAGACATAATAATGTGTTAATTCCACTACTGTATATATCGGTTGATATCGGTATCGGTTGATATCGGTATCGGTAATTAAAGAGTTGGACAATAACGGGATATCGGCAAAAAGCCATTATCGGACATCCCTAGTTTGAACCATTGACGTCACGCGCATACGTCATCATACATAGACGTTTTCAACCGGAAGTTTAGCGGGAAATTTAAAATGTCACTTTATAAGTTAACCCGGCCGTATTGGCATGTGTTGCAATGTTAAGATTTCATCATTGATATATAAACTATCAGACTGCGTAGTCGCTAGTAGTGGCTTTCAGTAGGCCTTTAAATGTAATTAATTTAATTGACAGGAAATTCTATTATGGTCACACTCTTGTTTGCTAGCGACTACGATTTCAGTACTATTGAAGATCTTTGTTCCTTCTCAACTCTGTGGTAATATTCTTTTCACAAAATACAACCAATAGCACGTTAATGTTGAAATCTTACTTGTGAAAAGTAATCCCCCGATTCCTATGTTCAAAAAACGCTGAACACCATCTTTTGTTTTGTACCTGTCAACTGTCAGTTTAGGCTGCTCATCACCACTTCAAGATGGCGGCCCAATTTCCGGCGTCACAGCAGCTGCGTCTACGTATAAAGATGTCTATGGGGGCGGGCCTCACTAGCCAGGCCGAGTCCAGTGCGCATGCGCGACGCTCCACAAGTTGCAGCCGGGAGCGGACAAGTACAAAGAGGAGTTCTTTGGCCGGGTGCTTGGACTTCTTGGACCTGCACAGGTGGACTAAAAACTCCCCCCCCCCCGGACCCCGCAGTCCAAGCGAGAACCGGAACGAGAGGACCGAGGAGGATTCGCTGTGTTGCGTTCAAGTCCGACAACGCAGGCACCTTGCATCGGGTAAGCTTTCCACCGTCTCCTCACGCACGTTCTTTCAATGGAATACACAAACTAGTTTAGTTTGTCGTTCCCGACCACAACAATACAGCGCCGCAGTGTGTTGGTCAGGTCAGGTCAGGTTCTCTGCGTGTTCCCTGCGGCGAGCAGACGAGACAATCCCGTGAAGTGGCGCTGGAGGACTTTTTCCAAGTGTTGCGTTTACGTGCTTCCCGTGACACCTGTCGGTCATGCGTGTCGAGCGGGTTAACTTTGATCTGCATTCAAAGCAGGTCAGCGGCTACAATCTTCTTAAAGTGGGTCTGTTTTATACTTGTATTCTTGCCGCGCCATAACATGTGTCGGAAATGCGTTTATATTTCAAAAGTTGTTTTTTTTAAACTCCTCATTAGGGATTGTAGAGAGTCTGGTCCAGGGGTCACCAACGCGGTGCCCGCGGGCACCAGGTAGCCCGTAAGGACCAGATGAGTAGCCCGCTGGCCTGTTCTAAAAATAGCTCAAATAGCAGCACTTACCAGTGAGCTGCCTCTATTTTTTAAATTGTATTTATTTACTAGCAAGCTGGTCTCTCTTTGCCCAACATTTTTAATTAAGAGAGACAAAACTCAAATAGAATTTGAAAATCCAAGAAAATATTTTAAACTCTTGGTCTTCACTTGTTTAAATAAATTCATACATTTTTTTACTTTGCTTCTTATAACTTTCAGAAAGACAATTTTAGAGAAAAAATACAACCTTAAAAGTGATTTTAGGATTTTTAAACACATATACCTTTTTACCTTTTAAATTCCTTCCTCTTCTTTCCTGACAATTTAAATCAATGTTCAAGTAAATGTTTTGTTTTTTTATTGTAAATAATGATAAATACATTTTTGATTTAATTTCTTCATTTTAGCTTCTGTTTTTTCGATGAAGAATATTTGTGAAATATTTCTTCAAACTTATGATTAAAATTCAAAAAAATTATTCTGGCAAATCTAGAAAATCTGTAGAATCAAATTTAAATCTCATTTCAAAGTCTTTTGAATTTCTTTTAAAATTTTTGTTCTGGAAAATCTAGAAGAAATAATGATTTGTCTTTGTTAGAAATATAGCTTGGTCCAATTTGTTATATATTCTAACAAAGTGCAGATTGGATTTTAACCTATTTAAAACATGTCATCAAAATTCTAAAATTAATCTTAATCAGGAAAAATTACTAATGATGTTCCATAAATTATTTTTTTAATTTTTTCAAAAAGATTCAAATTAGCTAGTTTTTCTCTTCTTTTTTTCGGTTGAATTTTGAATTTTAAAGAGTCGAAATTGAAGATAAACTATGTTTCAAAATTTAATTGTCATTTTTTTCGTGTTTTCTCCTCTTTTAAACCGTTCAATTAAGTGTAAATATCATTCATTATTAATAATAACATAGAGTTAAAGGTAAATTGAGCAAATTGGCTATTTCTGGCAATTTATTGAAGTGTGTATCAAACTGGTAGCCCTTCGCATTAATCACTACCCAAGAAGTAGCTCTTGCTTTCAAAAAGGTTGCTGACTCCTGGTCTGGTCATTCAACAGGGATGTCCGATAATGGCTTTTTTTGCCGATATCCGATATTGTCCAACTTTAATTACCGATATATACAGTCATGGAATTAACACATTATTATGCCTAATTTGGACAACCATGTATGGTGAAGATAAGGTACTTTTTAAAAATATTAATAAAATAAGATAACTAAATTAAAAACATTTTCTTGAATAAAAAAGAAAGTAAAACAATATAAAAACAGTTACATAGAAACTAGTAATGAATGAAAATGAGTAAAATTAACTGTTAAAGGTTAGTACTATTAGTGGAGCAGCAGCACGCACAATCATGTGTGCTTACGGACTGTATCCCTTGCAGACTGTATTGATATATATTGATATATAATGTAGGAAACAGAATATTGATAACAGAAAGAAATGGGGGGAGGGAGGTTAAGTGTATCTTGTGTTTTTTATGTTGATTTCATTAAAAAAAAACAACAACAAAAACACGATACAGATAATAAAAAAACCGATACCGATAATTTCCGATATTACATTTTAACGCATTTATCGGCCGATATTATCGGACATCCCTAATAATCATAGTATTAACTACTGTTGATTGAAGAGTGATCTATTTTTCCAAGACATTGGTCCTAAAGTGTTTTTTAAATGTGGCCCTTAAATGTTGCCCTGCTTTTCATACTGCTAAACATTTTTTGTTTGTTTTTTTTAACAACTATGACTGCAAAAAAAAGCCACCGTGGGGGCCAAAGAAAGTTGAGTGCCAGCACTTTGATAAAGAAGGCGGCCAACAATATTACATGAGCTCCTAATAAAGTAGCACCCATGTGGCTTACCCCTCCGCTCTCTTCGCCAACAGTCTTCAGTAAAAATGTCAATTTGTCCATTTTATTTATCATTTATATGTATTTGTACATTGTTTTCTGCTTGCAATACTATAATTATTTATAAAATGTGTTCATACGTTCATATTTGGGTTTTAATTTGGTCTTCGTCTGACCTTTTTGGATTTAAAAAAATGTATACGCATGTACTTGTGTAAGACTTGAATCAAATCAAATCAACTTTATTTATAAAGCACATTTAAAATTGACCACAGGGGTAGCCAAAGTGCTGTACAATGGGCAGGTTAAAATAATACGAGAACCGAGCAAACACAACACAAACAGAACACGATAAAAAATAAATAAATAAAATATAAAAACAGGTTGACAGCAGGTGTATTCATTGCAGGATGGATATCACTCAGTGTTAAAAGCCATGGAATAAAAGTATGTTTTTAAGAGAGATTTAAAAACAGGAAGAGAGGAGGCTTGTCTAACACTCAGAGGTAGGTCGTTCCAGAGCTTGGGAGCAGCAGCAGCGAAAGCTCTGTCACCTCTAAGCTTCCGCCTTGTGTTTGGGACCGTCAGTAGCAGCTGATCGGCTGATCTTAGGGATCGGGTGGGGCAGTAAGGCTGAAGGAGGTCGGAGAGATATGATGGCGCGAGGTTGTTTAGACCTTTAAAAACAAACAAATGAATTGTTGCGCTTAACCACTGCAGCAAAGTGGAGGGTCAAAACACGCACATGAAGTCATCATTTTCTCTGCAGAGCCAACATGAGATGTTCTCATATTCATTTATTGTGTTTTGTACAGTGCTTTCATTTGAGATGTTTCTGTTTATTTTTGTATTGTATATACGTGACAATAGCTTTAGATTCCTATGAGGTTTGCCAGGAACCTTCCATGGGCTCAGATTTGGAAGGTTCAACTGGGAGTAACAAGAGCTGCCGTTGGTCTCTCCTGGAATCTAAACTCCACGGTTGTTCCTCTTTAATGCTTTGACATGCCACTACCTATTTTCCTTTCACTCAGAGGTTTAAAGAGGCGGATGAAAGGTGAACCAAAAAGCCGTGCTGGGGGACTGGAGGGTCTTAGGACCAGAATAGTGGGGCCGGTGGTCTCTATTGTGTTTTTGAAGAGCTTGAATCCTTCCCCTTGGGGGGTTTGATAGAATCGGTTTTTTTTTTATATATATACTTTTTTTTTTTTTTTAAACCAGCCATAGGGCGTCTTTACTTTTCAGTTGAGCAGAACTGTTAATGGAACATTGGGATTAGAGATATTATCGGCCGATAAATGCTTTAAAATGGAATATCGGAAATGATCGGTATCCGTTTCAAAAAGTAAAATGAATGACTTTTCAAAACGCCGCAGTTGCGTCTCCCAGTCAGCAGCCCCTCCCCCATCCACTCTCCCACACACAACACAGGAGTGGCAGCACGACTGCAGCATGAGAGGTTTGCTGGCGACGCTTGATGACCTCATCAAACCGTCGCGAGCGCAGCATAACAACGACGGGAGTGTGTTGTTGCCGGTGCTGTAGCCGTGGCTAACAAGCCAGCTCGCTCGCTCGGTGACTGACTGACGACATGGTCTGGGATTAGAGATGTCGGCCGATATATGCGTTAAAATGTAATATCGGAAATTATCGGTATCATTTTTTTTATTATCGGTATCGTTTTTTGTTTTTGTTTTTTTATTAAATCCACATAAAAAACACAAGATACACTTAGAATTAGTGCACCAAGCCAAAAAACCTCCCTCCCCCATTTACACTCATTCACACAAAAGGGTTGTTTCTTTCTGTTATTAATATTCTGGTTCCTACATTATATATCAATATATATCAATACAGTCTGCAAGGGATACAGTCCGTAAGCACACATGATTGTGCGTGCTGCTGCTCCACTAATAGTACTAACCTTTAACAGTTAATTTGACTCATTTTCATTAATTACTAGTTTCTATGTAACTGATTTTATATTGTTGTACTTTCTTTTTTATTCAAGAAAATGTTTTTAATTTATTTATCTTATTTTACTAATTTTTTTAAAAAGTACCTTATCTTCACCATACCTGGTTGTCCAAATTAGGCATAATAATGTGTTAATTCCACGGCTGCATATATCGGTTGATATCGGTATCAGTAATTAAAGAGTTGGACAATATCGGAATATCGGATATCGGCAAAAAGCCATTATCGGACATCCCTATCTGGGATTATTTTAAAGTGTCTCTGACGTATAAAAAACTGGCAATTTTGAAATGACTGCAAAAAGTTGTTTATGCGAGGAGGAACCGAGACGTCTTCCTTTTTAATACGAGCAATTTGATGTCCCACCTCTTCAAGAATCATAAGGAGATACACGATGAATACAAGCGGAAGATGGATGAAAAGCAAACCGCGAAAAAAAGTAGTTCCACACAGTTGTCGCTTAACTACTGAAATTAAATTTTTTTATTTAAACGGGGATAGCGGATCTATTCTATGTGTCATACTTAATCATTTCGCGATATTGCCACATTTTTGCTGAAAGGATTTAGTAGAGAACATCGACGATAAAGATCGCAACTTTTGGTATCTGATAAAAAAAGGCTTGCCCCTACCGGAAGTAGCGTGACGTAGTCAATTGAACATATACGCAAAGTTCCCTATTGTTTACAATGATGGCCGCATGAAGTGAGAGAGATTCGGACCGAGAAAGCGACGATTACCCCATTAATTTGAGCGAGGATGAAAGATTCGTGGATGAGGAAACGTGAGAGTGACGGACTAGAATGCAGTGAAATAAAAAAAATGTTTTCGCTCTGACCGTAACTTAGGTACAAGCTGGCTCATTGGATTCCACACTCTCTCCTTTTTCTATTGTGGATCACGGATTTGTATGTTAAACCACCTGGGATACTATATCCTCTTGAAAATGAGAGTCGAGAACGCCAAATGGACATTCAGTGCCTTTTATCTCCACGACAATACATCGGCGAAACGCTTTAGCTACGAGCTAACGTGATAGCATCGTGCTTTAACTGCATATAGAAACAAAAAAAACAAACCCCTGACTGGAAGGATAGATAGAAAATCAACAATACTATTAAACCGTGGACATGTAAATACACGGTTAATGCTTTCCAGGCTGGCGAAGGTTAACAATGCTGTTGCTAACGACGCCATTGAAGCTAACTTAGCAACTTAGCAACCGGACCGCACAGAGCTATGCTAAAAACATCTGCTCAACACCCGTGCTCACCTGCGTTCCAGCGATCGGCGGAAGGACGAAGGACTTTACCCGATGCGTTTGGCGGCCCGGAGACGTAGGAAGTCAAGGTGAGGTCGGCGGCTAGCGCGTCTGCTCTCCAACAAAGTCCTCCTGGTTGTGTTGCTGTAGTCCGCTGCTAATACACTGATCCCACCTACAACTGTCTTCTTTGCAGCCTTCATTGTTCATTAAACAAATTGCAAAAGATGTCCGGAATACTGTGGAATTATGAAATGAAAACAGAGCTTTTTGTATAGGATTCTACGGGTACCATAACTTCCGTTAAACTGACTTCGTCACGCGCATACGTCATCATACCGCGACGTTTCAGCCGGATATTTCCCGGGAAATTTTAAATGTCACTTTATAAGTTAACCCGGCCGTATTGGCATGTGTTGCAATGTTAAGATTTCATCATTGATATATAAACTATCAGACTGCGTGGTCGCTAGTAGTGGCTTTCAGTAGGCCTTTAAATTAGAATTTGTCCCGCGTGTCACCAGTCAAATAGTCCCGTTTTTTGGGAGCTCCTGTTTTTTTCTCTCGACGTGTCCCAAAGCTCGGGCCTGATTAGTTTAGCGTCAAAGCTGTGCATTGTGCCCGGTTCCCCCCGCTATTGACTAAGCGGGTCCGCGGGAAGCCCGGCCTGGCTTGGCTCGGTACATTCGGGCTTAGCGGGCCACGACAGGCCAGCCACTCGGCCTCTTGTGTACTCATGGCAAAGGTCCCTCAATTATCACCGTAGCGAGACAAGCCCTCTGTCCACAAGATTAAAGACTCTCCCCCTGTGATTAGGACTCCCACCATTGCAGTGTGAACACTTCCTTCAAATCTTCTCCCTCCCTCCCTTGCAGCTGGACACGTCCCGGTGTCGTTATTTCCTGGTGCGGCGCTCGCTTTGTAATTTTAGTCCGGGGCGAACATCTGCGCATACTTTGTACGCTAAAAATATTACAGTGCGGGCTGCGTTGTACTTGGAAGTGTGGAATTTGTACATTTTTATTCCGCGGAGGAAGGTTTGGATGGCACATTCTTGCTGCCGGAGACTGCAACCCAGCAGAAAGTTTGCGGGCGGGAGGTTATTCTAAACCTCCACGACTGGCCTGTAATTAGTGGATCTCATGGACTATAGCCTTGTTTTCGCCAAGCATCCTGTTCACTTTGGCAAGGTAAATCCTTATCTGCCTCCTTTTTATAATAGCCGTGTTAACATGGACACAAAGAATGGAAATAAAGGCCCAGTCACATTAAAGATTCTTCATATACCGTATTTCCTATAGCGCAGGGGTGCTAATTAATTTAAAACCTCTTCTCACCCCTGCGTTTACCAAAAGCAGGCGAGATTGCCATGCATGCGGTAATTATTTTAAAAGCTCTTCTCACTCCGGCGCTTACCTTATCATGAAAAGCACATTTAATAAAAAAAAACGTTATTATGGTCTTACCTTTAGGTATAAATGAGTCCACGCCAGCTCCTTTTGAAGAAAAGCATCGATATAGAAGTCTTCCTTATCTTTCTTCAGTTTTAAAAGTCTCTCTGTCTCGATGAAGATCTTCCTTTAAGTATTACCTCCTGCTTCGATTGAAAGTCCAGTTTAGACAACTGTTTTATTTTAGATATGTAATCCTCCATGGTAAAATAAATGGCTGCGCACTATTGCTGCTGTTGTCTTCTTCTGCAGTACCAGCAGTCGCAAGAAGGATCACTAGCGCCCTCTACCACCAGGAGGCGGGAGTCATTTAATGACTCATGTTTGACCCGGCGGAAGTGCCAAGCATGCGCTAATTATTTTGCGAAACGAGTTTGACCCGGCTGTAATTCTAGGCATGCGAATACTATATTCCTGGCGCCAATTCAAGGAAATACGGTAGCAGAAGTAGGGCTAGGCCGGGGGTCGGCAATCCAAAACGTTGAAAGAGCAATATTGGACCAAAAATAGAAAAAACAAATCTGCTTGGAGCTGCAAAAAATACAATACGTGACGTAAGTATCTATATTAGCTATTTTAGCCTACTATCAAAATGACTGTGTCGCAGGCTGAAGCAAATCTTCGATGACAGAAATGTTGCTATGTAATATTTATTCTACACATTTTTACAACATTAGAAACCATTAGTAAATCAGATGCTACTCAGAAGGTGAGGTAACTCCTGGAAATGACTGGTCAAGGGTTTAGATTAGGGATGTCCGATAATATCGGCCGATAAATGCGTTAAAATGTAATATCGGAAATGATCGGTATCGGTTTTTTTATTATCTGTATTGGTTTTTGTTTTTATTTTTTTTAAATTTTTTATTAATCAACATAAAAAACACAAGATACACTTACAATTAGTGCACCAACCCAAAAAACCTCCCTCCCCCCATTTCTTTCTGTTATCAATATTCTGGTTCCTACATTATATATCAATATATATCAATACAGTCTGCAAGGGATACAGTCCGTAAGCACACATGATTGTGCGTGCTGCTGCTCCACTAATAGTACTAACCTTTAACAGTTAATTTTACTCATTTTCATTCATTACTAGTTTCTATGTAACTGTTTTTATATTGTTGTACTTGCTCTTTTATTCAAGAAAATGTTTTTAATTTATTTATCTTATTTTACTAATTTTTTAAAAAAGTACCTTATCTTCACCATACCTGGTTGTCCAAATTAGGCATAATGTGTTAATTCCACGACTGCATATATCGGTTGATATCGGTATCGGTTGATATCGGTATCGGTAATTGAAGAGTTGGACAATATCGGATATCGGCAAAAAGCCATTATCGGACATCCCTAGTTTAGATGTGTGTGTTCAAGTTAAAGGAAACGACAGGCTGTCTTCTTTTAACAGATTTATTACAATATTTGGCAAGATTGTTAGTAATGTTTGCTGTGGTCTGGAACAACATGGCACACAAACAACTATCTGAAAAGTGTCACGAGACATGCGAAACTAAATTATATACAAAGAAGAGAAAAGTAAAGGATATTAAATGCAGTGTTTCCCACACATTCATTTATTTGTGGCGGCCCGCCACGAAAGCATTAAGGCCGCGACAAAAAATTTTAAAAAATTTTTTAATTTTATTTTTTGTCCTGTCCAGCTTCTCAGGCAAATCATATAGTTGATGTAGATGCCCATATCGGCTGTTCACATTTACTTTACAAAAGAGAAGTGTAGGGTCAAGATTTTTGGAGCTCTTTGTTCAGTGGATCAGATGTTTGATGAAGCTTTGTGTCTATCTACCACCACTACTGTTTTCTGTTTATTTGTGGCAGGACACCTCTGCCTCTGTTTCACTTTATGTTGCTGGTAAATAATATGCTTGTAGTAGTAGGCTAAAGTTAAATTACTTAGTATGCACTAATTAAAGGGGCAGAGCTTTAAGAGACATTTTAGCTTTTATATTTTTATAAGATATATTTTTTGTAAGAACCACAATTAATAACTATATTTCAGTGAATAACTTATTGTTCAAATCTGTATATAAATATGTACATAAAGTGTTGTAATTATATTGTAAAATGGATGGATGTTTAAAACCAAACTGTTATTATTAATTAGTAAGTATACATTTTTTGAGCCTTTTTAGAGAAAATCATATTGTCATAAATTAGGCAAATTACTCGATGATGTCATGGTGACCACGCCCATAGCCACGCCCACACCGCCACAGGTATCTTGGCAGTTTATGGGAAACACTGTAAGGGTTGGCAAGTATGGCCTACACGTCAACGCGTCCTGTTCTTTGTAACAAAATATTGTTTTCTCTCCCGTTTGACACCAAATACACTTAGTGAATGTGCAATTATTGTTGTTACTATGAATCCTCTGATGGCACGAGCCCTATGGATAAAATACAGCCTGTCGCTTGGAAGGATGAAAATAGAAATGGCACGATTAGACATTTTTCTATGGTGCCCACATTTAGAGATGTCCGATAATATCGGTCTGACGATATTATCCGCCGATATATGCGTTAAAATGTAATATCGGAAATTATCGGTATCGTTTTTTTTATTATCAGTATCGTTTTTTTTTGTTTTTTTGTTTTTTTGTTTTTTTTGTTTTTATTAAATCCACATAAAAAACACAAGATACACTTACAATTAGTGCACCAACCCAAAAAACCTCCCTCCCCCCATTTCTTTCTGTTATCAATATTCTGGTTCCTACATTATATATCAATATATATCAATACAGTCTGCAAGGGATACAGTCCGTAAGCACACATGATTGTGCGTGCTGCTGCTCCACTAATAGTACTAACCTTTAACAGTTAATTTTACAAATGTTCATTCATTACTAGTTTCTATGTAACTGTTTTTGTATTGTTTTACTTTCTTTTTTATTCAAGAAAATGTTTTTAATTTATTTATCTTATTTTATTTGATTCATTTTTTAAAAAAGTACCTTATCTTCACCATACCTGGTTGTCCAAATTAGGCATAATAATGTGTTAATTCCACGACTGTATATATCGGTTGATATCGGTATCGGTTGATATCGTAATTAAAGAGTTGGACAATATCGGCATATCGGATATCGGCAAAAAGCCATTATCGGACATCCCTACCCACAATATGTGTCGTCATATCTCCCAGAGCTATGTGAGGTACAATTTGTCAAAATCCCACAAGGAGAATATAAGGCCTGAAGGTGTAAACATGGACAAGGAGACTAAAAATCTAAATCCTCCCGAGCTGGTGTGTATCGCCCGGGGCGGCTGCCGGGCAAGCACCGCCTTGTTGCTGTTTTTTCCTTAGAAAGTCATTGTTGTGGTGATCAAAGCTCTGGCAGACTTGCTTCAAATCCAGTGAAATGTGTGACTTGTGGGTTGGTCTAAAAGGGATTGGCTTTGGATATTTCCTCTTGCGTATCAATGTTAATAGTCATGCTGGTGCAGTACATGCAGTACAATGTTAATAGTCATGCTGGTGCAGTACATGCAGTACATGCAGTACATGCAGTACAATGTTAAAGGCCTACTGAAAGCCACTACTAGCGACCACGCAGTCTGATAGTTTATATATCAATGATGAAATCTTAACATTGCAACACATGCCAATACGGCCGGGTTAACTTATAAAGTGACATTTAAAATTTCCCGGGAAATATCCGGCTGAAACGTCGCGGTATGATGACGTATGCGCGTGACGAAGTCAGAGTAACGGAAGTTATGGTACCCCGTAGAATCCTATACAAAAAGCTCTGTTTTCATTTCATAATTCCACAGTATTCTGGACATCTTTTGCAATTTGTTTAATGAACAATGAAGGCTGCAAAGAAGACAGTTGTAGGTGGGATCGGTGTATTAGCAGCGGACTACAGCAACACAACCAGGAGGACTTTGTTGGAGCGCTAGCCGCGCTAGCCGCCGACCTCACCTTGACTTCCTACGTCTCCGGGCCGCCAAACGCATCGGGTGAAGTCCTTCGTCCTTCTGCCGATCGCTGGAACGCAGGTGAGCACGGGTGTTGATGAGCAGATGAGGGCTGGCTGGCGTAGGTGGAGAGCTAATGTTTTTAGCATAGCTCTGTGCAGTCCGGTTGCTAAGTTAGCTTCAATGGCGTCGTTAGCACAGCATTGTTAACCTTCGCCAGCCTGGAAAGCATTAACCGTGTATTTACATGTCCACGGTTTAATAGTATTGTTGATTTTCTATCTATCCTTCCAGTCAGGGCTTTATTTCTTTTGTTTCTATATGCAGTTAAAGCAAGATGCTATCACGTTAGCTCGTAGCTAAAGCATTTCGCCGATGTGTTGTCGTGGAGATAAAAGGCACTGAATGTCCATTTCGTGTTCTCGACTCTCATTTTCAAGAGGATATAGTATCCCAGGTGCTTTAAAATACAAATCCGTGATCCACAATAGAAAAAGGAGAGAGTGTGGAATCCAATGAGCCAGCTTGTACCTAAGTTACAGTCAGAGCGAAAAAAGATATGTGCTGCATTGCACTCTAGTCCTTCACTCTCACGTTCCTCATCTACGAATCTTTCATCCTCGCTCAAATTAATGGGGTAATCATCACTTTCTCGGTCCGAATCTCTCTCGCTCCATTGTAAACAACGGGGAATTGTGAGGAATACTAGCTCCTGTGACGTCACGCTACTTCCTGTACAGGCAAGGCTTTTTTTATCAGCGAGCAAAAGTTACGAACTTTATCGTCGATTTTCTCTACTAAATCCTTTCAGCAAAAATATGGCAATATCGCGAAATGATCAAGTATGACACATAGAATGGATCTGCTATTCCCGTTTGAATAAAAAAAAATCATTTCAGTAGGCCTTTAAAAGTAGCATATATTAATGCAGTATGAAGAAGAATGTTTTAATGTAGACACATAGAATCATCATACTGCTGTGATTATATGCATCAAGTGTTCATTCAAGGCTAAATATCCACATGTATATCCTGTATCGTGACATGGACTAAACAGATCCACATATATATGGTGTGTCGTGACATGGCCTAAACATATCCACATATATATCTATATACACATATATATATATATATATATATGTATATATATATATATATATATATATATATATATATATATATATATATATATATATATATATATATATATATATATATATATATATATACATATATATATACATATATATATATATATACATATATACATATATATATATATATATATATATATATAGCGCTGCCCCCAGCCAAATTGTATTACCCCAATGTGGCCCCAGAGTCAAAAAGTTTGGGGACCCCTGCTTTAGGAGCTCCGTATGAATGATTGGAAAATTCCAACAACAAAAAAATTATAAAAAATTAAAATAAAATAAAAACGGATTTCATAAGGCCCAATATTTCAACCAGTGTCCACTGCAGAGGACCTTTGTTTTTGGTCCCTTTTTTTTGTCAGAACCTAATATTTCTGGAAAGAAAATAGCCCTGTTAGGTAAACACAAATGTCCACTGCAGAGGGATAAAGCATCTATTAAAATGAACAAGTGCAAAAGCATCTTTTAAAATGAACAAGAGCAAAAAAGTACAAAATTGACCTTAGCGAACGAAATATGTGCTCAACGATGTTCCACAGAAGATATTGGCCTTCTTAAAAGAAAGAAAAGATGGCAAGCATTTACCCTGAAGACTATTAGTGATCCCCAGGAGAGCACATGACAACTGGGAGGTGGCGGCAGAAATGAAAAGAAAGGGATTAACATACCAGGAAACAAGACATCATTGTGAAAAACACTTTGTGCTTGATCCAGGGTTAATCCCACGGCACGGGGGGGGGAAAAACTTAGCGAAATCTAAAATGAAACACACAATCACACAATTTTAAGACGTAAAAGTTTTTCACTGTCCATTTATATCCACACTAGGGCTGGTCGATACGGCCTTTTATTAATATGTGGATAATTAATTTTAATTTATTCATTTATTTTTTTAGACATGTTTCTCGTGCGCACGAGAAACTTTGTCGTGTGCAGGAGATAAAAAAATTCTAAAACATTTTTTTCCCCCATGTCCCTTTGTACATTCACAATCATTATTAATTTATGTATTTAAAAAAAATTTTTTTTAATGCATTTTAGAATGCATTAAAAAAAAAAAAAAATTCTGCCTTTACAAACTAATCTTGCCGTCACAGTCTGCTAGCATTAGGGCCAAGAGTGGCAGAGACCCACCAGATCCAGCAGATGAACAAAATACAAACCACCTTACTTTGTATCAAATGTGTTTTACATGGCTGGAGCAATGTTTGTGGGCTGGATTAGGTTAGCATGCTATACCTGCGTGGTGTTGCGAGGAAAAAGTTAGCCGACATGTAAAAAATGCTGACTGACGCCTTGAGTAAAGCCATCCCTAGACGGGCAGAGTCTGTGCACGCCTGCATAGCTGAGGTCTTTATCAATGCAGAGGTCTATCAAAATATAAACAAAACAGAAGGAGGCTCTTCCTCTCCAAATCATCAACTCTCAAACAAGAAAAGATATTTCTTCATCAGAAGAATAACAACTCCATTTGTCAACTTTTTTTGTAAGAGAGTCAAGATTCCTCCCTTTCGGAGATTTTTGAAGGACAGACGTTGCCAAAAAAGATGCCATTGTGACAAGTTAATAGAGTGTCTAGTTGAGGCTCGCCCTCTATCACGCAACAATGTTTCACTCGTCTTAATAATAACAAAGTCGCCTAGCAAACTTTGCCTTAAGGCACTTCCATTCTTCAAAAATGACTTGCTTTAAGAGCGTGTCAATCAGTACAGAGTTATACAACATTTGGTCGGTACTGAAACAAAAGTAGGGAGTTTGGTACCTATCCCTAATATGCTTGTGTAACTGATTGTGTACCCCTGTTCCACAACTTGACATCCATTTGTTGTATGCGATACATTTCGGGACCCAAAGATTTCCGCCTTAAGGAAATCACAGACGGAATCGGCCAACAAAACCGAATCTGCTGTTTAACGCAGAATATTACAGGCATGTGATTTTTCCGTCTAAAGTCGGAATTCCGTCTTTTTTAATCTCGGGGAAAAAAAAAAAAAAGATCTCCCGTTTTTCCGTTTTTTTTCCGACCCTAAATCAAGATTCGAGACGTAGTTTATATTACGCCGTAGTTGATTGGTCGATATGTTCCTTGTGACCAATCAGGACGTTAATAACGTCATCATTCATAATGGTTACTACGGCCATTTTCCATATGTAAACCATGTCGGTTCGCGAGAGAAAGGACGCTTTACGAGTAAAATAAATCGATAAACATGTCCAAAATAAGTTTCGATGGGACTGGATGGAAAGGGAAATCACTGATACTGTTGGGAAGAAGGAAGTTACGACTTTATCCTGTGGTTTTTTTTCGGAAAATCGATCGTCCCGGAAAGGTTTTGTGCACGTGGTGTCATGATAATATTGACTACGGATCACGAGGTTTCAAGGCTTTGGAAGTACATGCGCAACACCAAAAACATAAACAACTTGAAACAAGGAAAACCAACTTCGAAAACTGCCTTCGTCCTCCAGACCCCCAGAAGTTTTTTCAGTCTTTTTCATTGTGGTCAAATCACATGCCTGATATTAGGACAAAATAAGGAGAAAGAACAGTCGTCTGGGTAAATCATGTTTCTGGGGACCTTTACCTGCTTCCGCCTAAACCAAAGCATTCTAAAATGTCAGCTTGACAACATGTGATGTCTGCCAGCAAACTACAACGTTAAAGCTGGCCAACACAACCTGCACACAGACAACACAACCTGCACACAGACAACACAACCTGCACACAGACAACACAACCTGCACACAGACAACACAACCTGCACACAGACAACACAACCTGCACACAGACAACACAACCTGCACACAGACAACACAACCTGCACACAGACAACACAACCTGCACACAGACAACACACCTCATGTCCTTGTGTTGTGCACTAGAGGTATGTTAAAGAAATGTTCAACTAGTTTTTTTTTTTTTTTTTTAGTAAAGATGCTTTTATACTGACATGTCAAACAATATAAAAAACATTGTGATATTAATCGAGATCGGATTCCGTGGTAAAAAAAATAATCGTGATATATTCTATTGCCGTATCGCTAGGGGTGTAACGGTACACCAAAATTTCGGTTCGGTACGTACCTCGGTTTAGAGGTCACGGTTCGGTTCATTTTCGGTACAGTAAGAAAACAACAAAATATAAATTTTTTGGTTATTTATTTGCCAAATTTGTAAACAATGGCTTTATCCTTTTAACATTGGGAACACTATAATAATAATTCTGCCCACGTTAATCAACATTAAACTGCCTCAAGTTGTTGCTCAGATTAAATAAAATGACAAAACTTTTCTTCTACATATAAAAAGTGCAACATTAAACAGTTTCAAGTCAACTCATCATGCTTAATTTATTACAGCATTTGGGAAGCCTGTAGTTGATTTGTATTATGTAAATGTTATATTTTTATCAACATGTGATAGCAGGGACCCTGCCATTCAAAACTAGGCTGCTGCATTGCTAATGATTCATGTAACTATAGCTGGAAAAAATAGTACAATAGCAATAGGAGAGACTATTCATCCCTGAACACCATGGAGTTCATGTAGGCTTAATGATGCACTTACATTATTATATCAACTATCAGAGACAGAAACTCCTCATTTAATGTCCTTTTTTGCTGCTTCAACACAGCTCAATCAACACAGAAAAAGGTCAAGTGAGATAACAGACAGACAGGGCTTTGCTGTCCGTAACGCACACACACACCGCAAAATGAGCTAACGTTACGCTAAAAGCGAATTAGCCTTCACCTCAAGCCAGGACTGCGAGCGAACTGAGCTGCCTTTTATATTTCTAGAAGGTTAACGGGCTCATAGTAGTTGACTGGGAGGTGTTTATTATCATTTGGGGAGAGTCCGCGGCCTGATGATTACCTGCTAAGTGCTAAGCACTGACTACATGCGCTCTGAATACGCACTGCTGATTGGCTGTTACCGCTCTGTTTGTAACCAATCAGATGGTTGTGTGGGTGGGACAATGCTGGGTGCTGTGTAGAGGACTGACAGAAACAGAGGCAGAAGGAAGCGGAGGCGGCTACTTAATATGTTCGTGTGGAAACTCGTTCGGTACACCTCCGAACCGAACCGAAACCCCCGTACCGAAACGGTTCAATACAAATACACCTACCGTTACACCCCTAATATATATTCTTTTGCCGTATCGCCTAGTATTCCCTAGCGCTCTTAATGTTCCACACTTGTTGTGGAGGCGAGAACAAAATGTCAGAATCGTCTCCTTTCTCGGGATGCCACCTTTCACGGCTGAGAGAACCCACAAAGCCTGAACCCACCGGTCGCCATGCTGCTCGTGTTTCAGTGTCCCGCACAGGCTACTATTGTCGGGTTACTGTGTGTGTGTGTGTGTGTGTGTGTGTGTGTGTGTGTGTGTGTGTGTGTGTGTGTGTGTGTGTGTGTGTGTGTGTGTGTGTGTGTGTGTGTGTGTGTGTGTGTGTGTGTGCAGCTGTGTTGTGATTGGCCCTCGCCAGACCGTGCGAGACACCACCGGGTGACGTCTCCTTGTTAATCCCTCATTTCTCTCCGGGGTTGTTTCTCTGCTGCATGCATGCATGCGCGCGCGTGTGTGTGTGTGTGTGTGTGTGTGTGTGTGTGTGTGTGTGTGCGTGCATATGCCAGGGAGGAAGTGCAATGGCAACTCAGGAGTAACTTTGACACTTTTCGGACCTGATTGAGGTGAGAAA